>NC_085977.1:9065390-9374069 GCF_910591565.1 Cydia splendana
CATTGTATATGTTATGTTTTTATTGTGTTTGTAATCTGTCTTATGTACAATAAAGTGTTTACATGCCTACATAATTCGCTACGTTATAAAAAGTAAATAACAACTGTCATAAACTTACTCGTACCTATGGCTTCGAATTACGAAAGTCATTTATGGCGATAATTAAGTACCGGTAATAACAAAGATTAGTATCATACATTACCTAAATCATCAAATAACTATTAACATGTAAACTGTAATCAATTATTTTAAATATTACACGCATGCCTGTCATTATACTGACCTAAATATTTATGCTTATGAAGTAAAAGATACATAATATTACCATAAGCATTCCCATTTTTTTACTACGACGTAGTATGAACTGAGATCTACAACTACAACAGCTTTTACTACAACTTTAGCTATAGGTATACGTATTTGTATTGTCATGTACCTACTGTTAAAATTTCCAGTAATGTGTTACGTTTACTTTATATAATTTTGAATACATGAAAATATACAATTTTACCTGTTACAGTGAAATAGAATACGTTAAAACGCGTTTCGCATTGCATCGCCAAAGGCTATCAATAAAATACGTGCTTTGTTAAATTCAACCGTCGACCTACATCTGCCAACACCACTTCGCTGATCAACCAGACACTCGACGCCCGAGGCTCGAGCCCGAATATCCTCGGCCCGAGCCTGCTATGAAACGCTAGTGTCTGCTGACTAATGTGCGCTGTCACACGCCGTCGGCTTGTTTCCTCCGAAAGGCTCGTGTGTACCACAATGCTCTTTGTCAAGTCTGACTCCAGCAACATGAGCAAAATAAAACAAGTGGCACTAAGCCTCATTTTCGCGTGCCGTGCAAACGTGAAACCAAATGTCGAAGATCAAAGTCATTATTTTAGCATTTCAACCGTTTGAAATTCTTGGTCACCATTTTGATGAATTTGCTGTATGTAGAATTTGACTCCGGTTTTTTTGGTAGAATTGGGAGATTTGAATCTATTACCAACTGTCCACCAAAATGAGTTGGAACAAATGTTTAAATAATGACCCAACACAACGTTCTCATAGTTTTTAAGAAAATATTGATTGCAAATTCTATAATTATATATACTTACGTAAGTAAGAACTTGTTACCTATATGTTCAGTAATTTTAACCCTGTAGGAAAACAGCTTCAAACTCTTGTATTTTAGTCATAACTACAATATTGTCACTCTTCGAGTAGGTATCACAGTGCCGCTCTCAGTATCAGATGGAAAACGGACGTTTGCAGATGAGACGTTAAGTCGTTACCAAGTGCAAGCGGACGTCTGCGTCGGGATTTCCAATACAATTAGTGGATCTCTGACTACTTTCAATTGTTATGGATCATGAGGTCCCACTTATACTGGTTCATCGGAGCCGAGAGTAATGAAAGCGACACAAATGACAGCTCTGAAGATGGTAGATAGAAGCAATTCACCTCAGCACACCCGGCATATTTGTCACCTGTATCTCACACGTCCTGAGCAGGAAATATATTTACCCCAAATGAACATGCTTGGTGCTCAAAATGGCTTTGGAAGGCTGTGTCTGCAGTTTTACTGTTCCATCATATGACGTCATTCGTCGGTTCATATTTAGGTTCATACGTACGTACGAGTCGCTTTTACATTTCAAAAATAAACTTACTTATTTGATCTACCAGTTTATCTCAGCTGTTGCTTGGAACATAGTCAGTTTCAGCATTTTTCAGTTATCGCCGAAAGACAAACAAGTCAACTCAAACGTGCACCTAATCTCTAATCCTAATCTAAATAATATAATACTTAAACACGTGGACACGTGACCTGATGGAAAAACTGTTACAATGTCATTGAGTTTTCACTTCTGCCGGCACTCCCGGAGTGCAACCCGTTGTTTTTTATTCTATCTTTCTATCTCTTCTCTCTTTATCCCTTCTGGTGTACCTTTGCAATGTTCACACATTTATATGATGTCATTATGGTGTAAAGTAGATTTATTCCAGCCTAGCATTAGGCATGAATTAGGCCACGAGCGACAATGATTAACGGTATAATACTGTGACAATCCATTACCTCTAATGGAGCTTGTCATTTTATTGAATCCTGTCCACAGAAACACACTCGCGCTCATTATAGAGCCATTTACAACTTTTTTAACCGACTTCAAAAAAAAGTAGGAGGTTATCAATTGGAACGTATTTTTTTTGTATGTATGTTACCTAATAACTCCGTCATTGGTGAACCGATTTGGAGAATTATTTTTTTGTTTGAAAGTATGTAGTTCCAAGTTGGTCCCGTTTTTATCAAATCCCAGTTCTGATGATGGGATCTATGAGGAATCCAGGGAAGTCCTCGAATTTTATAGGCATACATATAGCAATTTTTGTGTTTACATCAATAAAGTAAGTATTTACGTTCAGAAAAGTGACATTTAATGAAATGGAACTCCAGATGATGATCAAAACGGAACTCTTTAACGATGCATAGTTCACTTTGGTGATTTGTCCTCTTGGTAAAGAACATTTTTATCAAGGTTTTGTCTGATGATGGATTAAATGAGGGATTGAAGGAACTCCTCAAATCTTATAAGCATACATACAGCGATTTTTGTATTTTCATCAACAAACTAAGCATTTACAATTAAAAAGTTCCATTTGATAATTTGGAACTGCTGATGAAGACTTGAAGTCGGTTTTCTTTTTTTTAAGATTTATTATTTATTAGCCTTTTATAATCTCTAAACTATATTGACTTTCGTAGCACCCAAAATTAAACGAACTTTGATTCATTTTTGGTTCACTAACAGTTCCAAATGAAGAAAGATATGCTTGATTTAAAATGTAACGAATCGTTAAATTGGACCTACTCAGGCACATACATAAACGAAGTGACTGTTACGTTAATTGAATGAAAGAACAAACGAAACACACTTGAGAGAGAATATACAAACGTAAATAAAATGATCGAAATACAAGGTGCATTAGCAGATGAGGCCTGAGGCGGAGACGCTCGTTGTGTCAACTGCTTATGCACAATGCAGGCGGAGCACGCATTTGAAGCTTATAATATGTATATTACGTACTTGTGGTCTCGGCCAAATTAATACTGATGAATAATTTTAATCTTGAATTTTGGAGATGCCTTAGAGATAAATTGTTCGTAAGCATTGTTAAGTATGAAAGTAGTTGCTATTGGAGAGAAGTGCTTGATATAGGTATATTAAATTTATACAGGTCGGTCCAAAAATACATTTAGTGAAATTTTATGAACAGGTTCGATGATTAACCTTTTGGACGCCAATGACCGATATATTCGCACCGTAGGTTCAACGCCAAAGATTGATTAATCGGTCACAGACCACAGAGTAACACAGACCTACGTGCATATGCATAAAGTTCAATTTCAGTTTCGACACTTCGGTGACGTGGCGTCAGCGTGACAGCCTTTGTGTTTGACACGGCGTCGAAAAGGTTAAATAAATATATATCAAAAATAAATATATTTTTTGTCGGTTCAGTTTTTTTTTTTCATGCTCAATTGTAAGTTATGCTCGCGAGGTCTATAGCTCATAGAGCCCACTAGTCTATTATGCAAATCGGTAGCAAAAATAACTTAAACTTACGAGTATACTTACTTATATATATTTCAGAAAGTCTTTTGCATGGCAGTAAAAGAGTCGACGAAGCCCAAGGGGGTTAATTCAAAGGTCATAGCACTCGTAATCATATTTTTTCAGTTTTGTATAAAGTTTCAAAATGTACGCAGTAATAATGAAGGCCGCAGTTACCAAAACTGTTTGAAATCTTAATTATGTTCGCAAAAAAATACTTTAATTAAACTTCTCTATAGGATAACAGTTGTGTTTTTTGTAGGACCCAACCTGTAGGTATATTGTATTCTACCATGGTTTTATTTGATATTTATTTGAATATTCAAGATCAAGAGAGCCAGTTATTTTCATTGATTGACATGAAGTACGTACCTAAACAAGGACCTGCAATAATATATTGATATGTGTAGGTAGTTAAAACTTGCCATATGTTTCAAATTACATATTTAAAAAAGGAAAATGCTTCCAGAAGTAACATTATTTCAAGAATTTTAATGCACTTTATTATGCATTAGAAATATCAGAAAACTTGCGCAAAGCTCAATGTCAAACATCTCGCAAGTACCTGCAAGCACGACAGACAGGTACCTATTTACCTCCATAATTACGAGTACCTATTACATATATGGATAGTGTAAATGCACGTCTGTAACTTCTCTGAACACAAATATGAATACGTCTTGAAAATTCATGCTTCAGAAGTTCTAAGAATAGAGCTAACTACAAAAATAGTCTAAAGGCTTGGCCACATACAGAGCGCGACGCAGCGCCGCGTCCGCGCCGCGTGATGCCGACGCGAAGCCTGGTCAAACAGGGCGCGCGCCGATCGCGCCGGCCTCACGCTCTCAACACGCCCTCAAGGCGCGCGTGAACGCGGCGCGGCCGCGCGGGAACGCGGCGCACCGCTCGCTGCCTACGTCCGATCCTACTGACGTGACCTTGCGCGACGCGGCGGGCCGCCGCGTTCGCTCGGCGCAGCGCTGCGCACGCGCCGCGCGGTTGCAATGGGCCGCGCGGCGCGGGGCGCGACAGAAGCGGGGCGTGATACCGGCGGGACGCAGTCTGTTTGACGTCGGTAACCTGTTAGCATGTGCCGCGGTCGCGCGGCGTGGACGCGGCGCTGCGTCGCGCTCTGTATGTGGCCAAGCCTTTAATCTTTACGAATTATAGTCATGAAACAGTTCTGGGATGTACGTTTAGTTAGTTAGGTTGTTATTATATTATATAATAACTAGTAGTCTAAAGCCACATAATAATAAAATATCTGTAAAAAATAATAAACTTAGGCAGTACGGTTACCATCAGTTTCTCACTGACATAAACGCCGTCGAGAACGTAATTTACTTTCTATACATCCCCTTTGCACTAATATGCGAGTGCGAGCGAGATATATAGAAAGTAAATTACGTTCTCGACGGCGTTTACGTCAGTGACAAACTGATGGTAACCGTACTGGTCGGCAGAACCCGGCGTTTGTTTACAATAGTTTTGTTTGTTTAAATCTGATGTTGAGTAACCCCACTTCCATTTTCTTTGAGCTTACTTCTTTGCCATAACGTTTTGCGTTAGCTATTTGTTGATGATCTGGGAGCCTAGCCAAGATGACAATCGTTGATAGAAAAAGTCAATCAAAACTTAAATAATGTATGGAAATAGTCACGTGACTTTCGTAGCATGTGTCATCCCGATACATTTTTAATTTTCATTGAGTTTGTCGATGGACGATTGGCATCTTGGCTAGGCCCCCTGTTGTGTGAGAGTCAAGTTTCTGCCCCGCTATCTGAAGTTTATTAAGTGGTTAGTTTACGCCCTATAACGATACTCTAGTCGTCTCACAAACACGACTCCCATGCGTCAAAACAAGGATGAAACTTTAACTCCACATCAAAACATAATTCAAACGAAGCTACTGCGATCCATCAGAAGACTGTCGCCAATTACCGAGCCGCGGGCTGTTCATTATCATACGAACACAAGGGATGGAAATATATTTAGATGTTGATTATAAACTACAGTAGAACTAAAGTGTAACAATATTGAGTGAGATTTCCTCTAATGCCTCGTTACGGGTATAGTTAATAGGCTTTTATATTATAAAATTAGTACCTGAATATATTATCCCTTTTATAACAATGTTCGGATATACTAAAGTATTTGAACAAATTAAATTATTTCTGAAAAATATTTTAATTTGTTTTTTATCAAGTAGAAACACTACTACTTATATAAATTATAAACTGAAATAAATGACATATACTAAGAACAAACAAAAAGACTACTACTAAGAGTATATGTCATTTATTTCAGTTTATAATGTTCGGATATATTAATAATATGTAAATAGTTATACATGTAGGTTTGGTACCGGAATATTAGGATCATAATAGCACCCTATAATGATAAAATTTGTAAAATGGTTACATAAGATGCTTTATATCGTCGGCAAATATTATTATTTTCCCTAAAAAGACGATGTATCGTTATACATAGGTATCTTAGAACATGTTCCTTTTATATCTCAAAGCATGTTTGCAAGATTAAAATCATATAGGGACGATAAATAGATAGTTAGGGATCATTTAAAACGCAAGGATTTATTAAGACCGTCCTTATATTCGTCGTTCCTAATTCCCTGAAATAGTCAATATGGCCGTTTTAAAACTGGCCATCTGGCTCGTAACTAAGCTACATACGTATATTTATAAGCGACATCTTGCATATCCTTTACGTTACAACGAACTTTCTAAGTGCCAAAAGTGGTGTCTGCAAATTGCAGCCATAAATTTTCAGGCCAGATGCTGGCGATATATACGTAGGTGACGAGACAAAGGACTTAATACTTCTTCAAAATGCTTGCTTTATTTATAATCTTATCCAAAATTTTGCCAAGTTTCAAAACGAAATAGAAATGTTCATTCATATCATTAAGCTCGTTCTGGTTTTTAGTTCATATTACTGTTAGTTAATAGGTACTAATTAATTACCACTATCACTAATTAAATCCGCAAAATGAACATTAATTAGGATTAAAGTGGAAACAATTTGATTTACTTAATAAAAGCGACACAAACTAAACCAATGTTCGTGTCACTCGTACGAGGTTTACCGCTTAGCGGGGTTAGGTTATTTATCAGGATTGTCACGTGTGTTGGTAAATTTATCGCGTTTCGCGAGAACTCTCGAGAACGACACGACAGCACAGATTCTGCGGAATTAACCAGCCACGTTGCTTGCTCTACAGATTTCAAAGTTGCACATCGAAAAGATAACACAATCCCACGGCTGACGCGGCAATCTGGATTTATTTTATACTGTTTAATTGTTGTTGTTAGGAAACAAACTAAATTCGCGATAGACCCGGTTATAAATGTTTGATTGATTTAATATGTGTTTAATTGTTTCTTTTGTTGCAATGCAATGTCTGAAACATTATAAGAGAAAAAATGAAATCTAATACCTTTAAACGAGTAATTCTTGTGAATATATTTATTTATTTATATATTATATATAAATAAATAAATATATATTATTTTTATATATTATTATTTGGAGGTCCAAGGGGGAGGCCTATGTTCAGCAGTGGACGTCTTATGGCTGAGATGATGATGATGATGATTTATATATTTCAGGGATCTCGGAAACGGCTCTAACGATTTCGATGAAATTTGTTATGAGGGGGTTTTGGGGGGCGAAAATCGATCTAGTTTTGACTTTTTATATGTTTTCCGAGCAAAGCTCGGTCTCCCAGATATTAATGATGAAATTCTAATATAACATTTCTTATCAAAAAATAATTTATTCATTTTTATTGTTCGTTCACTACTTCTTACATTTCAAACTTGGTCATTTTGATGACGTTATAATAAGCGCAAAAAAGTCTCAATAATAATCTTCGATTTTAGATAATACTAAGATTGTGCCAAAAATCCTAATAGACATTAACAGAACTTTATTTTAGCTTATTCCAAATACTAAACACCAACAATACATACGAAAATAAATAAAATTCCTTATTTTTCTATGAGTAAGTATACGTTGCAATGTTGTAAGTCATTATTATATGAGTCGTGTTTGATTTTATCGTCCTGAAACACCGAATTCATAGACAATTCAAGGAAGCCACTTGGGAATAAACGAGTCTGAATAAATTTAACCAGTAAGATTGACGCGAATATCAGACCGCTAGAGTGCCACTCTTGATTTACTTACGCGGAATTGCATTTTACTGTGGAGAAACTGTAGACCGACGTCACAAAATTAACTTAAAAGAATTTTATAATCATCACGTCTCTAGAATTACTATTATTATGTATTCGTATTTAAAATAATTCAGTTGCAGTAATCGCAACAGTGCCCTCTCGCGACAGACAACCTTAAGCTGTGTGTTAGCAGTGTTCGAGGAATAAAGTCTCCTACTCGCACTCGCAATACGCGTGGAGCTTAGCCGACACTCGCTGAATTCAATTAACTATTGTTGTTATCGCGTAAGATAAACGTACTAATGCTCGACATGCTAATGCCCAATAGATGACACCTCGCTGTCACCTCTATTGGCAATGACTTTTAAGTTTCAAGATGACATGTACTGGGATCGCGTCGAGCACCAGTACGCTTACCTTACGTTGTTTTATGCAAATAACTCCGTGGGACAATTGATAAATGAAATCCGGAAATTCAAATATCACCCTGTGTTCTTGCTAACAGTGCCGAATGACTTATACAGTCAGAGCAAAGAAGAATGAAAAGCTCCGTAACAATATTTGTATGCATATTTTACATTACTAACCCTGAAGATCAGATAGCTAGTTGTAAATTTGCTTTAATAATTTTAACTGTGCGAACGAAAAGAATAGTCATCGGTATAAATTATCCTTAACGTTTATAGACCACTTTTCACTCAGTTGTATTTGAAATAAGTAGATGATTTAAAGGCAACTCGCATCACATGCTATTCTGAACAACAAAGTCGAGATTAACTTAATTTATTCGGTGAATAAAACAGAACGTGTGCAAAAAATTCGTCTCACTTGAAAGGCGGTAAGCTAATATTGCACACATAATTTGTGAGTGAGAATGTGTGCAAATTGCCGTGATATTATGCGCCGTAGACGTAAATACGCGGCAGAGCCCTCGCTTAATTGCGCTATTTTGCCAAGACTGTGGTAAGCTTGTGTTCCGTAGATGAAGTTTCTCACTAACTTGCTTTTAAACACTAAAGACTCGTAAAAACTCACAATCCTGGGATCATAGTTTAGGTTTAAATCTTTTAGGTACACTTAGGTTTTACTTTGAGAACTTCTAGAAATTGATGTGTAGCCATTTATGCAATTTTTCAAGCAGGTACCTATACTGCGTACGCATAAGATACTTTTTAATGTTACTCAAGTATTAAAATGTAAGTAAACATATTCTTAAGATTAAAGTAACCTGCATTTAAGTAGTAAATACTTCTATACCGATATCTCCTTTATTTATCTCGAATGGTAGATCAAACATTAAAGATTTTAAACAGTTATTAATAAAATAATAAAGTAAAGAATACTGGAATTTATATTCGCGTGTACAACGCAGGACGTGCGGGCGCGAAAAGAAATGAAGCGAACAATTGTTTTGTGCCGGTCCTTTGCCTCGAGACACTTCGTGCCTGGAGAAACGATTTAAACAACCTTTTCTCTTGTTTATATTTTACGTGAAATGCCTAATATTAATCTCTAGGTCTGTCGTACTGTGGCAATTATTTCTCATCGTTGAACTCAAAAGGTGGCATAAAGGACATCTCGGCTAATGACATTTAGGTGCAATTTACCCTTAAATATATTTGCGCTTGTTTAAATTATACCACATACAATTCAAAAACAATTTAATACTGCTCTAATTTACAGCTACATGTTACAGAGTTGTCGATGAACGATTATCACGATAAATTCGCATAAATTCATGATGGTGGAATAAAATCTTCTGGCTTAAAACATTCAAAAAAGACGCGAAGTAAGGCCTATAGCGAGAAAATAACGCAATCTTGCACTTGGCGGACGTTGTAGCAAAAGTTTGAGTTCTCGAGGACATCTAAAACTTCCCGCAGCGCTTTTCTAATAAAACCACTCTCGTATTACGCATCAAAACTCCGTCAAAATGTTTCGTACACACATAAAAAGTTCAATCGTCAATGGTTATAGGGAAACGAGTCGTGTAATAAAGTTTGAGACGTTAACTGTAGGTACATAGCAGGTACCTCTGCACGCCACGATATTTGCTTCAGTGACTTCAATCCCTTGTTGGTAAAATACACGCAAAAGCGGAAAAAAGATTTCAGATATTCTGTAGGTTGATAAAACTTCATAAGAATCGTAAGTATGACGAAATCAATCAAATCTTTAAATAAACAGCCATTGTATATATATTGTATAAAACCACTTACTATTTAGGTACTCAGAGCACGTCTAAGCGGGCACAGCTACATGGTTCTTTACCTTCCAAAAGACGCGAAATAAAGTATAAAATAGCACACATTGATGTCCCACTTATACATTAGTAAATGAATCCTGCGACATGTCACGCTCGTTGGAGTTACAATTTTGCACCAACTTACCACGGGCCCCTTGCCTGAACTTGCTACGACTGCTAATGTAATTAAATTCTACCATTCTGAAAACCGAGTTAACGAAACTCGTTCGTGATACGTATAATAGATATGTTGTTTATGTTATGTGCGTTGGTTTGTTTGTAACCACTCCTTCAAACAGAAATGCTAATGGCATCGTGATTCGGCAAACGAGTTATTAAAAAGTTGTAAAACAATGTTATGGTAAAGTTGTGACAATTTTAACCTATCCGAAAACAAATGAGTATTAGTTAAACCTACGTATACTCGTAGTGTAACGATAGTTGAGGTAACTTTTCAATTACCTAATCTGTCTTATTAGTGTTACTTGAATGATTTTTTATGATAAACAATATCATTTATGAAAGACGTACACTAAACGTATTGTAATGTAAGTTAAAATCATGCTGAAATAAATAGGTGTAGCTATATGTAGTATAAGTAAAAAGCTACAAGAGAACATTGAATAATTAAATCCGACCGCGTTAGAATGCCTGCTGTTACCTCTAAGTACCTACATTTATTTTGTTTATTCGTATGTCTATGTAGGTACTTGTCTGTATTTAAATTGAGGAAGATGTGCATTAAAGCGTATTGTAATGTAAGCATAATGTTTGTAATTTGCAATTAAATTTGTCAGTTCAATTGATCTCCGGGCCTACGAAGTACCTAGGCGCTATTAAAGTATATTTATCTAGCACGGGCTACCGGTCGTAGCACTAGAGGTAGAGCGTTATAGAGATTTTAAAAATCTCAATTGTTTTGTTATTGATATGTTACTTCGATAAAATAAATAAGGTAATAAAATAAATTCGCGATAGACCCCTCTATAAATGTGCGTTTATATGTTACTTCAAGTTAAGGTGGAATACAGTTAAACGACTTATACGAGGATCTAGTTGCGACCGGAGGCTAGTTCAGAATAAAAATTCAAGCACGATGTAATATGATTATTACATGCGTCACGTGTGGTCACGCTCTTAGGCTGCGTTTTCACCAGAGATGTGAGAGAATAAATAGCGAGGGATGTGTTTGTTAAGATCCTTTAGAACCAGAATCACTTCATTTACCTATTCCCCCTTGGTGCAGCTCTAGTGGATAATTCTATTTCGCAGTCTTAACATATTTTTGAAATCTAAATGTAAATAATTCCCAAAATTAGACTACACAAAAAATATTGTTTATTTATTGGGAACAACTATCGAGATCGTTCCATTTCGTCAGTTTCCACTTTAGGTAGGTATATTGTTTAGTATTCTGCCTTGGCGGCATGCATCAGTTCGTCGGCCACGCCTGCGGCCCGATCCCACATGCCGCTTGGGTCACGATTATGAATAATTTTCCAATCTCAACGTTTATTCACTTCTTTGTCTGCCGTTTTTGGGTCAAAAGGCTGTTTTATGACAAATTCTAAATGCTTTATTTGTTGGAACTGTACAATAGATACCAACAATGTAAAATTGGTAACCTTAGTTTTGTTAATTGGACTACAATATCAGATTAAGGAAAGATAAGAAATATTACTCAATTGTGAGAAGTGACTTTACTAACTAACTAATAATATACTCAGTTGAACGAAATGAATAAAATAATCATAAAACTAGCAAACAGTAACACTACATTAAAACTAAATAAAAAGGGAATAATTAAAACTAAAACTACAAACTACTTATAAATAAAAAACTGGCTCCAATTATTACTTAACAAGATACTTTAATTGTATGAACTTAATGATTAATAAGTGTCCGTTTCATGTGTTAAAATTAAATTTGCATAAAAATCACTAAAGTTGAAAGTAAACTCGTAGTTCAAATTTCAAACAAGATGGATCAAGTTGCTAAATTTCTTTTCCATAGCTAAGTTTTAAAAAAGGCGATGATTTCAGATAGCTAGCGCTGAAACTACCTATAGTAAATCAATTACACTTGAAGGTGCAGTGGGTTCAGAAAACGAAGTTTTTAAAAAGCCGTAGCTCTTTTTTGGATCACAATACGGCTGCCATACATTCAATTAGCAATCTTGAGGGCTTCTTCTAGGGACTTCCGCGATTCGAATCCTAAGTTTTTGACTTTTGCTCGATAGAAAACGATCACGAACATAGGTCTAAAATAGACTTTAAAGATTCGTAATAATTTGTGCACAAAAGATAAAAATATGAAAACTGCTTCTAATAACGCGCAATTTTATGCTTGAGCGAATTCCGCGATTACTTTTTTTTTAAATTTAACATTTAATAAATAAGTTCAAAAACATGATATCAGCGGTCCCGTGCACGCAACTTCTTTGATCAGATGCCCGCTGGGCTTGAACGAAGGCGGTCCTATCGCGGGGCGCACTAAACTGACAGTTGGGTTTTGCAATTATTTTGACATTAAATCACATACGTATACGAAAAAGTATACCAGTAGACAAATTGTATTTAAAAAAATAGGGTAAATAGATTATCATCACATAGAGCTCGAGTCTCATCTTAAATTTGTTTGTTGTTGTTTACTGGGCATAATTATTGAAAAATGCAGTAAACTATCTTAAAACAATACGGTTCCAAAATCATTTAAGTAATTTGCTCCTTGAAACCCCGCTTAAAATGAAAAAAGTTTGAAGACTCATACTTACTGATTGGAGTTAATTTTCATTATGCTGGTATTACCTAATATTGCGTCATTTTAAAAACGTACCTACCCATGTGACTTCTGTACGTCAACGTCAATGAACTGATTGTGATGACAATTTTGTGATCTTGTATTTATGTTAGAGAACTTTTGATCTTCAAATATTACCTATTAATACGGAACGATATGTAAATATTTCGTGTACTACTTGAAAATCTTGAAGCGGTACACCTATTTTGTTGCTGTGAGGTCCGCCTAGATGTATAATGCGGTTACGTGCTGTTCTGCAAACCTTCATGAAATCAAGAATAAATAAACGACTATGGTCTAGCCTCAGTCCTATCGAGTTTTTGCGGCTCGTGAGGCCGAGATATACTTGCCTACGAGGCTTACAGGCTGCGGACTGGTTTACTGTGATTGTCTATGTATCGATTGTTATCCAAATTTACTATAAAATAAAACAAAGTTTTTAGTTCAATCATATTCTGTGCATATTTAATTTTATTTTTTATACCTCGTCGATGACAAACAAGCATACGGCCCGTCTGATGGTAAGCAGTCTCCGTAGCCTATGGACGCCTGCAACTCCAGAGGTGTTAGGTAGATGTAATTCACAGTGCCCATACCTCTCTTTTGGACGTAGTTCAAGGACCAGAGGAATGTCCATATATCTTAAGTATTTTCGTACTAAATAACTACACAGATTCAGATTCTGAACATATAACCGTAAGTTTACCAAAAATTTGGCGTAGCTGTACAGTCAGATGCAGAGAAAAACAATCCGCCAAAATTAAATTTCCACCCTGCCAGGACTTTATTTATTAATAAAGATAACGATATGTTTATTTGCAATAATGTAGTGATGATCATAGGTGGACAGTAATTTTGGATGCGTAGGGGAGAGCGGGGAGAAACGCAACACCCTGTTCTTTGACCTTAGTTTCTGGCTAACCGTTATTATTTTGATGAAATTAATGTAGTCATATATAACTTCATTGCATGTTCTGTACATTAACATCTTGATTAACCTTATAATTGTGTATGTTGTATGTAAGTACCAGAGTGACAAAAAAATCGTCTTTTGTTACTTATGACCCCGTTGGCGTGCAGAAAGTAACACGTGTGGGTCAAAAGTAACAAGACACAGTGGGCTGTAATTAATATAATATGACATATCAAAACAAAAAAGTACTAATTAACTATGTAAATTATTATTGATCACACACTTTAATATTGGGTCCTTACCTATGAAATTGGCGTTTTTGTTCATAGATATAAGTCTGATCCTAGTTTTTTTTTTTTTTACAAAAGTACATACACAATTACAATAAAACTACAGTGCACTCAATAAACAACGCTTTTACATACAATTAATTGTTATTTTTTTGTTAAGTGTTCAGAATTAAGCCTTGAAAATAGGTCTTTTCATGTGCTGTCGGTTCGAGTATTAAAATTACTTATATTTTTCTAATGGTACCAATTTTCAAGAAATGGAGATATTGAAAACATACCTTAAAGGTGTCAAAAATTACTGGAAAAATTTTGTTTGGTTTGAATTAGCCATCAAAAAAATATCCGCAAAATTAATTGTATGGAAATTCGTGTTTCGTTGAAATTCTCCGAACAAAACGCCAATTTCATAGGTAATGACCTAATATTTGCGTTTTAACTACATAAACATTAGCATTTTAAGAAAACAAATCAATATTAAGTCCTCGTTAGAAATTGTTTTTATTTCAAGTGATGAGATCAATTATTCTGTTATAAACATGTTTTCTACTCAGATAATTCAGGGTCAGAGTTTTTTCACTCACAAATATGGCATACATCGTTTAAATCATCATTGACGCATTAAGCATGTGACCCCATATTAGATTCAATAGGTATATATTGTATGGGATGTAAATGTTACTTTTGTACAATTCAACGGCTTGTTATGTCTGTCCGTCTCCCGGCTCCCCGCCACTTACCGTAGAGACCGGGAGCCGGACAATGCCACTCTAGGGGATATGCAAATATTCAGAAAATGTATGTATTTTAATACAACGTAAACATCAAATAACTAAAAGTCGAAAAACGTACTTTTGATTCGAAAAATCACGTTGCGTCCTCTCATACAACCTTATAGCACGTGGCGCCCGTTTCGACTGAATGCAAGTGAAGGGGGCGCCACTGTCTATCACCTAATAGCAGCGGAGTGGTGTTTTGACTATTAGATAAACCTACAGAGCAATAGTTACTTTCCTTTCCACCCGCCGTTACGTTTGTCCCCGCTCTCCCCTACATTTCACTTGAAAAAGCATGCAAAATTTTCTTATTAGATAGGTACTACAACTAAATATACATACATATACAGATTGAAGCTAAGCTAAGGTAAGTAAGTTATATAATAATAAGTAAGATCATCGGAATACACATATGATTTCAATGAAATTGTCATTGAATTGATTTTGCGCCTTATCGAAAGCCCTATTGAATAGAGTAGTACTTAAATAACGTTTTTCATCTGACGACTTCTGTATTTATTCGGTTTATTTAGTACGCGTACCTAATGAATTCGATTTTAGTTAATTTATAATTTATATTTAAATACGTCACATGTGACATGAAAAGACAAGGAGAGTAAGATAAAATATATTGTTTCTCTTCCTTCTTTCAATTGAACTTTTTTAGAGTTTCTCTTCCTCAAAGGAGGCTAGTGGTTAACACGAAACTCAAAATACTCTCATTTGCATCTTAAAAAAAACAGGATGGGTCACTGACCTGGCCCAGTAAAGTGAGGTAGTGTGCGTGAAGTGTGCTTGTGTGTGAAATGGGGTAATTTGACAGAATCTGAAAATTTTCCTCGGGCATACCTCGCCTTAATTAATAGGGTCAAACAAGATGCAAACACTTACGGCGGCCAGACGAGCCTTTCGCCCCTCTAGAGTTAATTGAATAAGTAAAGGCAACCCTACTTATTAGCAAATTGAATAATACGAAAACTATCACAAAGTAAAAAAAAAACAAAAATGCATCTGCTTTAATGCAAACCTGTATATTTTTGAGTTCGAAAGAAGTGCATTGCAATCAATATCTTATAATTATAACGTAGATAATTAGAACGTATAGATAGTTTTAATTAAGGTTGACTGCTTTCTATGGAGGATAGCGAATCATTTTTTCGCGCATCATAAACAGTCAACCCTCAATGTCATATAATATTTGTTAGAAAAAGACGCAAAAAGTGAACTTGTCACTTGCAGATTTATAATACGCGACCTGCACGGCTACCATGAGTTGACATTTACGCTAGCGACTGCGTGAACTGGATCGCATTCCCTCTCGATCGCACCGTTACACCAGTGCGAGCGAGTAAAAGTCAAGTGTCAACTCATGGTAGCCGTACTGGGAACATATAGCCAGTTTTAAATTATAAAGTTTTCCCTAGTTAAATAGAATCTCGAGTAGCAATTTCCATTAATTACGATACGTAAATATTTAATTAGTAACTCATAGCTTTAGTACCTACTCATCTCGATATTTCAGAAGTAGGTATATGCAACATGAAAACAAATAATATATCATGTGGTATTTCAAGCTTTCAGTAAAAACAGGTCTTAACACATCGATAATGAACGTCGACGCAACCTATCGGCGTCGGGAGAAAAGCCCCACGGGAGCATTCTCGCCGCTTCAGCTTCATACTCTCCCGTAAAACTACCACGAGTAACCCTCTTCAGTACCCAGGAGGCATATTCTGATTGTAATAACAGGTTATGAATTTGATCTAAATAACCTATCCGAAATAGTTCACACTTTTAATCAATTTGTAAAATTATTAATGATATTACCTATTCTAATACTTATTTAAAATATTTCAACACTAAGCCCCCTTTACTAAAGTTGACAAACCGATAATAATCGTTTATCCCTTTCCATCATACCAATACATCGGAAAGGTACAAACGATTATTATCGGCTTGTCAACTTTAGTAAACGTTTATGAATAAGGGGGTAAATCTGTTAATTAAAAGCAGTAAGATAACACATATATACCACCCCAATGTCTCTTTTAAAATACATAGTTACTTATATCTATGTATAGGTGGAGCATTTGAAATGAAAGGTAGCAAAGATGGTTCGAGTACCTACTCTCTAAGGCCGACATAAATCGTCCAAGCGATGTTATCGTTGAGTGCCTCCGTTCGTGAAATCTTTTTTCTTCAAGGACATTACCTATTCATCACGTGGAAGGCTCAAAATCGACTACTTTGTTACTTACTTTTCCTCGACGGGCCGCCTCTAAGAGATCGGACATCATTTTTCTACGTTCCATTAGGAGTATCGGCCAGCTGAGACGGATGTGCGGTCTGCACAAAATAAACAAACTAATGGTTGCCGAGGAGTGACAAAGAACATCCCGTCACGGCCCAAGGCCTTTGAATCAATGTTCCGATCAATACGGGCCGCTATACCCTTGTTTGATTTGTCGCTCCGAATGCGTCCCGCGTTATTGTACCCGATACATATCTGGCCCTAAGGCTCACTGGGCCTGGACTGTCTCGACACAGATCGTCCCTCACTGCTTACAATGATTAAGGGCAGGATATGACTTCCTTTGTGTCTTAGCTGCGGTGCAAGCGGCTATTGTCTTTAGCGCAGGGATAGGATTCGCAATCTGGACTCCCGATCGCCATTGTCGCCAGTGTATTAAATTAACTCATCATTTTACTGATTTATCGTGGAAATCTTATACATACCTAAAAGCGATTAATCGTCGTGAAATATTAAGAGAATTTTTGTTTCGTCAGGCATCTCGATCTTGCGACGCATTTAGAAACTGGTACACGACATTAAGAAACATACCCATAATTAAGTGTTGCTTGAACTAGTCGAAATTAAAGATTGCTTGAGTTAGCGTACACTCAAGCAATCTTTAATTTCGCCTTTGTTAGCAATTTTTCCTGGGCTGTCTAAAACGAGAAGTAATTCTAAAATTTACCGGCGTACGTTTTAATCGTTCTGTTTGTATTTTCTCATCCTTTTGTTTAATGCTTTGTTTGCATTCGGCCCTCTCTAAATTAATATCGAACGCCTAAAATTAAAGGCACAGAAATTATGTCCCAATAACGCTGATATCGGAGTAATAACTGTGGCTGCCGGGCTCGCAATATCATTGCCAAAGGGCTTATTTGCGTAAGAGCCAATGCTAACACATGCCACGAAAGCAGTATATTACTCTTAATTTTATTAAAAGTCTAGTAAAACCATGAGGGGTCTCATTGTTTTCCATAAAGTTTTAAGACATAATGTATTGTTTGTCATTATCATTATAGTCATAAAACTGAAACCGTTAACTTTTCAGGATTTTCGTAAGGTTATCCTGTAGATGGGTTAGGTTAGTGGCGCGATTATTCGCGCCGTAGGTTAGGTTTGTTTTATGGCAATCCTGAAAAGTGACGCGTTTCTGAACAAAATAAATTACGACTAACGAAAATGCGGGCAAACAATACATTATGACTTAAAACTTTTTGGGAAACAATAGAGACCCAAACCATGATTCGCACATACGTACAGTCACCTGCAATAATATGTTACACAACGAAGGCCGCAAAAATATCTGACACGATTTAAATTTTGTATTATATATGTTGTAAATTAATCATTATAGTAATTCTGTTAAAATGATATATTAATCAACCAAATTGTCTAACATATACGGCTATATTTAATATTTACTTAACTTACGGCGTTATCAGTATGCTTTAATAATAGTTATTTACATGAGTCTGAGTTGCTCAGCAAGCATACTTCCAACAAATTTAATCCTTGTCCCAGTTTGTATCAGATATTTATATGAAATTTGTATTGTTTCAGAATGCACGACCTCATCCTCGTCATCGGGCGTGACGAATAGTGTCACGACAGTGTCGGTAGCGGTGTCGGGCCTAGAACGCTCGCCCACCGTCAAGAAAGTGCGCCCCAAGCCGTGCTCACCCAACCGTCAGGGCCCTCAGCAGTGCCAAGTAAGATCAAAGATCACGGCAACGTCAATCTGAAATTAATTACATGGTTTAAAATTAAAGAAAATATAAAAATACTGCAGGTTCCCTATTGGAAAAGACATTTAATTGTTTATCGTATTCCAGCGTAATAAATTTCAAATTCAACCTGGTTTTTTAAAATTTGATCTCAGATTGATATTGAATTGCAAAAGGCAAATTGTTTAACGAGCTGTTGTATGAAATCAAAAATAATAATAAGCGTAATTCAGGCCGCGTCAACGATACACGCGCCGGTGTTCCGGTTAGTTTCCGCCCACAGCGTCCGATGGACCGAGACGATTGTTTCTATTTGTCTTCTAACGTTACAAAGGAGAACTAACTGCAAGCTCACTGGACGCTTAAGTGGTTTCATTCATTGCGACAACAAACGCCATCTTTACTTTCACTGCCAGGATATAATAAATTTCAATTAATCATAAATAAACAAGTTACCGTCAAAAATATTTCCTTGGTTCCATTTGATACACACTACAGTTTTATAATTCTGTACACGGCGGGAAGAAGTTGATAACTGGAGATATTCTATCGAAGAAATTTGAACTTAAAATAAAATTACACAAGGTTCCAATTTCTTTAATTTTTTCCCGCCAGTTATCAACTTCTTCCCGCCGTGTACGGAATTAACTGTACTTCCTGTCCTTTGCACGCCTTTCAATTACTTCTCTAGAGATAGTTTTTATAGAGGAGTTCAGCTCCAAGTTAGCATTGCACTATCTACATTATCATTGAAATTACTGAAGTATCTACACTAAATTTAAATTCATATTCAACTGTATTAGACATCAGGAAGTGGTTTAAACTTTAGTTTTAACATTTGAATCCAATAAAACAAATATACAAAGTAAAATGTAGATAAGACACGTAAAAACATTTAGTAGTTTACAGCATTGGCGATAACAGACAATAAATGTCCAAAATAATGTTGATTTAGCTGTGTAAATGTGTAGAATTACCTTGTTACGTTTCTTAAAGGGATAGCCGAATCATTCTCACGTAGTTAAAGGCTGCGTAAATATTTACCGATGTAGGCGGGCTATTGTAAACGCTCCTAATTGCCACTTACAAACCGAACAATAATGCGAACTCCCAACTACTCTTGACTTTACTTCAATGGCTTTACTGCCTATTTATACCAAGACAACAACAGAAAAACATTTTGTATATTAGATTTATTTTGATTTAGTGAGATCATCCTAGTATTCTTAATAAAAAGTTTACCGAACACTTTTTATTTTACTAAAATGATTAGTTAAAACTGAAAAAACATAATTGCGTAAATTTTATAGGTTACATGTTTTCAATATTATCGGGAATAAGACTATTGACTACTTACATAGTAGAGTAATTTTAATTTACAGTTACAGTATGTTTTTTTACCTTTTATTAGCCAAACTCAGCGTAGATACCGTACACCATATATTTTTAAACCACATGTTTTTATGTATAGATACTAAGTTAAAGTTTAAATACTTAACTTATTTTAATGTGTTCAACTATACAACTTAAAAGCAACACAATTATTCTGTATATAAAGCTTGTAAAGAGAAACACTTCAAATCTTTTGATCTTAACAAAAATAAAGGCCCGATTATCAATAGGATGTTTTTCTTTCATGAGTGATATTTAACCGATGCGGAGAAAGCGGTGAAACGGTAGGAAGAGGTAATACAAATACTAAAAGGCGGTGAGTGTCTTATTTCCGATCCTCTCCCGATCGAGTCACGCGAGTAGTATCGACTGCGTGCATTTTGGATATAACCGCGAAGTTGAACGAGACGTAGGTTTTAGCTTATGACACAATTCTCAAAGAAAATTTTAATTTAGTTTTAACTACAGGAGCATAATTCATTTTAAGAAAAAAATTGAGGGGTAATGTATGTATATGGTACGTCGTGAGTATTCGTGAGTTAAAACCAAGTACATTGCTTGCTGAATAATTTTGTACGAAAAATATAAGTCGTACATTTTTTTATCAAACCTATGAAGGTGTGAAGGGCCTAATCTAAGTAACTATTATTGTGCGAAAGTAGGAAAAATACACACTGAATAATATTACCGTCATTTGCTACCTATCTAATATTATGGAGGTCACTAATATTAGAAATAAATAATAAAAAGTAACAAGTTCTTCTACTTACGTCGATTTTTGTATGTAAGTACCTAAGTAAAAGTATAAAATTTAATTTTCCCGTGAACTTTAGGATTTTATGTATCGTTCGACACACATATTAAAAAAATTAAGTAAGTATATAGAGAGAACACTTTGTTAATTGACTATGTGAAGTATTTTGTCCACTGGGGCAGTTTACTGGCCAACGAAGTTGTTCTTTAGGCCACTATGATTTATTAAGCGGAATCCACATTTGGTATGGACGAAGTCTTTTTGGCATACTCCCAATACTTGCGTTGCAAAAACTACCTGCCTATAATAATCAAAAATGCGATGTTCACAAACATGCTTGTGATTTACGAGCCTACAATAAAGATAAGAATAAACAAAACAAATAGTAGGTATAATAATTATTGACACAGAGACACACTGAACTATTGATTCCACTTATGGACTATTTGATTTGATTATTTACAGTAACTGAAATAACACAATAAAACTTAAGTATCAATATTGGCAAATATTTACCAATGGTAACGATATTGGCTAAAATGTTTTGATCAAACAATATCAATTTGATTGATATACGTTTATTTACATCCATATCGCTTATTTAAGTGTCCAATGAAGCGAAATCCAAAAGTGTGTTTATAGGTCAGAGGGATCGTCAAGATGGGAAAGGCGGCGACGCGCTGGCACCGCGACCCTCCCTTTCATATCCCTTATTTCTAATTCCTAATAGCAAAGTGCACCACTATAAATTACGAACGTTGGTCAACATGTACTAATCAACGCTGTTGGGTTAGCTTTAGATTTGATCTGTCAGAATGGAAAATAAAATAGTTTGTTTACTGTTTGCTTTTATTTAATTGCTGTTAATTGTCTGCTTTAATTTTAGGCTGCCATAGGTAACAAGGAACCCTTGTCCCTTATGACAAGACGATTAGTACCTACTATCTGAAACTCGACAAGGGTGTAGATGTTTGTACTCAGGAGTAACATATAGCCGCCAACGACATTTAAAAATTTAAAGTAAAAATACTTAAATATTAATGTAAATTTATGGAAATATTTCCTGCCCCGAGCAATATTGAAACTCGCGGCTTTCCAATATGCCTAAAAATTGGGAAAAGTAATTAATAATTATTCTATAAACAAAACCTACATAGTTGGGTGTATATAACTATATATTAATTAATTAATTCATTCGAATGACGCGACAGCCCTGGCACAAACTAATTTTGCAGTTTGAAATCTCGGATACAGAATTGAATTTATAACTATAATAAATAACTCCTTAAAATACATACACCTAACATGTTTTTCGATCGTAAAAAAATATTAGTTTACAAGACACTTTTTCATTGATTGAGAACACAATTAGAATTCGGTAAGAGATGGGAGGGAAGATCGAGTGATATGAGTAATTGGGGCGAGCTAATAGCCCTGATGGTTCTTGCCAATTAAAGCTTATTGATGTCGTTCGCTGCGGATCTTCGAACGACCCTTGTCTCGTTTTAACCCCGTCTCGCAGCGCTACTAATAATTAATCAAGCAATTAAGAAGATCCGCAAAACTGCTACTTCAGAAATTTTCATTATAATTCCATCCAAATACCCCATGTGGAAATTTACACTGGCTAATGTCCACATTATACGCCTACTGGAGCGGGAACAGATTGAAATTAATTAGTACCCGACCGAATAAATCCATTACACCGTGAATCTCTTACAGCCGTTAATAAAACTTCGTGCTCTCTCTTATCTCGCCATTTTATCGGACAAATTATGACGGATTCTTATTTCATTTAACGATTCGTGACTCGAAAACTCGAAGAGCCAAACGCTCTGCGAATGCCTAATGCTATTGTACTTCTTATAACTTTATTGTTTACGATGTACTTGGAACTCTGTTTTGCTCACTGCTGCAAGGGAGTGATGATGAATTCCAAAATGAGTTTGGCTCCGCTCGTATCTCCGACTCCGACACCGGTTTACATAAGTACCTATTATTTAATGCTTTGTGAGCACAAAGTAACGTAAATACTTTCTGACTTTTGTGATGAACACATTCGAATCAATTTACACAAAAACGCGACTGTTGGTAACAAAGTTACCACACTGGATCAAAGTGTACAAATAACCTGCAAACGGCAAGTTTATGTACCTATTTATAAAGTTAGTTGAGGATACATATGTGTTGTAACCCGAGGCATTAAGTTAACCGGACTTGAGCCGTGGTCGAACGCAAAGCCAGACCTGAGCCTTGCCGGCGTTTGGGTGGCTGCCAGCCACCGATAAGCCCCTACGTAGGTATACCTACCATTACATATTTCCACCTACTAAGTTTTACGAATAAAACTTATACTTGCTTGTAAAGTTTGCTCTCTCTTGAAGACGTTTTAGTGATAGAGATCTAACTTAGTGGATACATGCATTTCTGAGTGCTTTTAAGCTTTGTTTCTCGGAGTAAGTACATTAGATGATGAGCATAGAAAGCAAACTCTAACAGCAAATAACAGCAAACTGAGCACCCTTAAGTTTCTTAGTAAAGAATTTCCAAAGCTGTTATGATGTGTATTTACTTACTTACAATGTTTTTAACTCCGACGAGGAAACAACAAGATTAGTTGTACAAACTAAACCTAGTTTGTACAACTAATCTAGAATCCAGGCTCGAGCACAGGGGGCCTAGGTCATGTTCTTTTAAATATGCTTATGTTATTTAATACCATTCATTTTGGATCAATTGAGGTTTCAATTCCAAAACATGACCTAGGCCCCCTGTGCTCGAGTCTGGATTCTACATATTAGGTTGGGCAGGAAGCACTCTTGCTTAAGCATATGACTTCATCTGTATTTCAGATTATACATGTTTAAATTGTAGTTTTTCTAAATGCAATCAATATATTAAAATAATTTGTGTGTATTGATTTATGGGGCGCGACATGTTATTTTAAGTAGGTACGTCTTAATATCATAAAACAAATGATTGAAAATGATAACGTTCAGCGTAATGGATAGAGGACCGTCGTCACATTAACAATGGCCGCTCGGCATCGGCGGGCTGACACAGATGAAATCACCTGTTAACTTAACCGAGCTTGTTTACGTGTGTGATTGATGACGGTACCATCGAATAAATCCCTCCAAAAAGGATCCTTTATAAAAAGAAGGACATTCTAGGTAAAGTTTGTAGAGCAGAGCCGTTTTATTGTTAAGCTTTACACGAATCGCGTTTATCCCGCAACAGAACTGGAATACGCACGTGAGCAGGAGCCCTGCGTAATCCCAGCCTCCCTCGGGACCCCCTTGTTCTCCTAAAAAGGTAAACTTTATCCAATCCTCGAGGTGTTGGATTTTCTCCAACCAGATATATCAATCTCCTGACAAATTCACATTATATTTCGACGATTGTCCGAACGACCGTAAAAGAAAAAAAGGTCAGTTTTATGTCCCATCGGAACGAAAATACGTTGAATGGTTAGTTAAACATAGTCGTCAGGCACACAGCAGACAAATAGGCATGATAACTATCCCTATTTGTATTTTTGTAAATAAGCAGATAGGTAGATAATCTTATTCATACACGATGGCATGGCGATACAAATTTGGCATTATGTCTGCATCATTTTATGTATGTACGATTATACGTACGGCATAGTGCTCCTTCCTTGTTAATAAGAACAAATCATAACTTAAACAAGTTATAACAGTAAACAATTAAATAATGAACTTTTTCTGTTTCACTAGAGAAAAATGTCTAGAAACGAAAAGACAAAAGCCGAAGCGGCAGTGACAAATGTCAGGGCGCCGGTTTTGAAAAGCGTCGCCACAAATGCTGGCAAATGGCAACGATGGGGACAGACACTCCAAGGATTCCCATTGTTATTCTTATTTGGAATTTACTCCTCCTCCTTAAATACCAACGCTATGGCGGTGCTGCTGGAACTGCCATAGTAATGATTTTCGTAATTCGCCAATGTGAATTCCGCTTTGTTTTCGAATTAACGATCAACCGGAGAAATATATTGCGCTAAACAGAATAGGCACCGAACCTACACAATAAATTACCACTCCCGAACACCTTCTTGAAATATTTCCATGTAATAGTGTAAAGTCTCGGCCCTGGTTATTGATTCAAAACTGAACAAATTAATTGCGTAATGTACTGCTGCGTTCTTGACAAACCCTAAAACCCAAGCAAATCGTTTTGATTCGTAATCTTCTGAAACTGGGTTGACTAATGACTAACAACTTGTTTTTCTAACTATCCGCCAACCAGACAATGGGGATCCACAGGAAAATAACAAGGGAATACCGCGCCGTCGCATCAGAGAGACTACGAGATGAAAACACAAAAGGAAATTTCGCCGACACCCAGATTTAGGTCAATGATT
Organism: Cydia splendana; assembly: GCF_910591565.1. Taxonomy (NCBI): domain Eukaryota; kingdom Metazoa; phylum Arthropoda; class Insecta; order Lepidoptera; family Tortricidae; genus Cydia; species Cydia splendana. The sequence continues at coordinate 9,090,771 of NC_085977.1, forward strand.
GGTCTGAAAGAATCTTTTTGTCCATATTTCTTGATTAGTCATTGGATGTGACGTCGAATTGGTTCATTAGGGATGTATGTGGACAAAACAGTCGTTACCTGTGACCAGTGTCATTAGAGATGTATAAATAATCTTACGAGTTATGTGATATTGTTAACAAGGTTAACTTAATTAATTTGTTTGATAACTGACTTTAGCTTGATAACTGAGTTTTTCGCTATGTACCTATGTATTAAGCCTGTTTTAAAAATTCCAAAAGCAGTTCATACTCCAGTATGATTTCATAAAATTAAGTCAGTCGTCATATTTTTTAAAGTTTTGTTATTACTTTTTTCCGTTTAGTAAATATCGCGCAGTTTTAAGCTTTTATTTGATTAGATACTGGCGCTTCCTTGTCATTAAATAGGTAAAAAATAAAATATAAAAATATACCTGTAATTTCTACATTAAAAATCAAACTGAATATGAATGGTCAATAGTTCCTGAAAATAAACCGTCGCTGAAATAAACTAAGAACAAGATAACTTTGTTCGACGTGACTGTGTTTCGGGGGCAGGCCGCTCCGGCGCTGTTATCTCAACCACATGCAAAGAGTTCTTCTAAAGCGAACCAGTATAACTGTAATCTCCGCCTCTGCATGCAGATCTCTGCCTGATTTATACTGGTTTTCTTAAAGCGAACATTCTTCTGGACTTGATAGACAAAGAGAATAACAGCCCTGCGCTGTTCGAATTAATCACATTGAGAGGTCTCATTCGCATTCCTACAGCGACGCGCCGCCCGCGCCGATCGCCCTTACTTATGAAATATTGATAAAATACAATAGCATTCAGATGTGAGGGGTCCTCTGAAGTAACAATTATTAGTGTACAGCGATTATTAAATTTGTCTTTCTTAAATATTATAATTATTCTTACTAATATTAAAGATTTGGACACTTTGAACCATTTTAGGCAAACTGTAACTATCTTCGGAGTGGTTTCATACCTGTAATATATTAAGAATTATTATAATCAAACTGTAGTCGGATTAAAAAAAGACAGTGTATGCAGATCGATGACAATTAAACAACAAAGGCCTTTAAATACAAAAACCATATTGTGTTTAAAATAATTGTTCATAAAATACTAATAGACTCGGTTGGTTACCATTAGTTACTTGGGAAGAAATAGATATTCTAAATGAAACCAAGAAACAAGATGTCGAAATTCGTACTATCTAATTTAGTACTTCGTAAGTAGATAGGTAAGGTATCACGTCAGCTCGTGAAGATGGCTCCAATTAGCCCGCGCGGCACTATGGAAACTAGAGCCCGGATTGCCTCGCTCAAACCTTGAATTCAAGCATGCGAAAACTGCCAAGGACACCCTTGCAGATCCAGTAATAGATATTAGCTTCATTTATATTAGAAATATAAACTGAGCTTTACTCCAACTTTTCTGCGCCAAATACAATTTTAAGTCTCTACTTTTATACGGTAATAACGTATTGGAATAACTGAAGCGTACTCAATTGTTTTAACGTGGTCACCATCGCGACTACGTGTAACTAAATATGAACGAGTGCGGCAGGTCTAGTGTATAACAAATATAAACCTTAACCACTTAACAGCGTGTGCCATAACAATGACAAGCTTTTGACGCTACTGACGATGTCTTTCAATTAAACGTTTTTAGCGTTGAGAGGGTTAAATGTACCTAACCATAAGTAGATTCCATATTAGTTCGGTGGACAACTTCAAAGAAAAAAAGAGCACTTGTTAAGTTTTTAACCCTCGGAGTAAATATCTATGGAGTGGAGACGCGCACTAATTTCTAGAGTATGTTCGGAAAGAGAAGAGTCGTGGAATGTATTGGGCCCCATACATTTCACGACTCTTCTCTTTCCGCACAGACTCTATCTGAAAAATTCTGTCGTTTTTGGCGCGGGGGACGAGGTAACACACACAAAGAATGTTAACACTAATGCATTTTTAGCATGCGTCGCTACACACGCACACGACAAAATGATCAAACACTAGCAAAAACTATATTCACACAAGTACAAGAACAAACACAGACAACCCTGTCCGTGAACGAGATGACGTCAGTTCTAAGTAAACCTAGATAGTGCGAGGGACGCGCCGATAATATTGTCGATATTTTATTGACAATGAATTTTATATTCTGCTTTTATCAATTATGATAATAATACAATATCAAGTCTTTGTACCAGCATTTTACTAACTTTCAATTTTTGTATTGTTTAGATGTTATTTCTAATAGTTTGTCAATTTGTTTAGGGCAAATCTTGGAAGCTGATATAGAATGATTTTTTATTATCAGTTCATTAGTTAATATTTTACATGTTGGTTTACTTCTGAAAGCAATGCAATATACTATCGAGCATGCAGATCTGATGACAGAGATGGAACGCGGCCATAGGATGTCATTTAAGGGATATTGGGTAGGGGATAATTAGTATATAATATCGGCGGTAGATCGTAAAATCGGGCATATCGAGATATTCCTAGGCATGTCATGAAACGCCGCCATTTAATAATCTGCCTTTTGCATTTTTTGCCACTGCTATTGCTGCATTCTATGTGGCATTTGGAGAAGCATGCGTAGGTATTAGGTAGGTACTAAAATCATACGCTACCCAAACACGTACTATAAGTAGGCTGTCAAGCCATTTCAATGGTTATCAATGTTATCATTTGCTAGAATTTAGGACATCCTACTTATTCGATATGCCTAAATGTTGAGGTTTGCACGGTATGGCTGGTGGTCACTAGTCAGATCATGACATGCCGGCGTTTCATGATCTGCTTAGGAATATCACACCTTGAAGTTAGCACGATATGGCTGGTGGTCACTAGGCAGATCATCATCTGCCTAGGAATATCACTCCTTGAGGTTTGTACGATATGGCTGGTGTTCGCTAGGCTGATCATAAAATGGCGGCGTTTAATGATCTGCCTAAGAACATCTCACTCTACTTATGTGCCTAAACGTCGGCAGGCATATCGTCAAACGATGAGGTTTTAACGATATGGCTGGTAGTCGCTAGCCTGATCATGAAATGGCGGCGTTTCCTGGTAATGTTTATCGCAAATAAAAGATTTTTATTCTTATGCCAAGAGATATCTTGGTGGAAACCAGTTATATTGATCGAAACCGAATTAAGAAATTACGTTCTCTCACCTAACCGTTTCGCATGGAACGATATAATACCGGTTACTCTTGGCTTTCAGAGACTCTCGGTTAAACTCATTGTCATACGTGAAAGTGATAGCAATACTTACCATTCGATCTCGCTTCGATATTTTCAATTTAACCGGTTAATTTCGTTCCACAAAATCGGAAGGTGAACGAATTTGGCATAAATCAGTATCTCAATAGAACAGTTTTTTAACCAGTAACCTTAAACAGAAACGATATCCTTTTCGTTCCCTGGTGAATGAACGAAACCGGTTTGAAAAATAAAATGGTTTCCGAGCCCTGGGTGTGCGGCGTAAAAAAAGATGGAAATATTGATTCTCCTAATGTTCGTTTATTTCAGACCCCGTCCACTCCCCTCTTACTAAGTAATAATAAAATAATAATAAAGTTGGTCAAGCAAATCTTGTAGAAAAAGGTGTAGCGATAGCGGTACAGCCTGAAATTCGGGAATCAGCTGCAAATGGTGTTAAAGGTACGAAAATCGGCACGATTAATCTTTAGGCCATTTGAATCAATTTGACCAGTAGCACCAAAAAAAGAAAACAAACGGAAAGGAGTTATGACGTCATCTTTTATTTGTATGGAAAAAAACAAATTTGTTCAAAAAGTTGTTCAGAAACCTATCGTGTGTGGTATTAAATGAAAGGGCATTTTGAGCCGGTTCCAAAAATATATCACATTATTATATTTCCGTCACTTGCATTCAATTAAAATTAAAATAATTTTCAAAACATACCAAGTTTGGGCTCCTCCAGATACGAAACCCTTGAATTCGTTTTTGTAAAATATACCTCAAGTAATACCCAATATCCTCATATCTAACCCCAAGAAATTAATTTCGAATATATTTAGTTTTAGTATTTTTATTTTATTTTTTGTTATTACAAATTGTGATGTATCAATCTATCAATGAAACGGCCTCCTAGCCTACCCATACAACCATTTCCAGTCGCCGTTACGACGCGGTGTTGACACATCTTGTGTCGACACCGTCTGTTTCGGTCACAATTCCAGTCGCAGAGTCGTCGCCGTGTCGACACAGTTACCAGAAATGGGGAAGGGTCGACACATGACACAAAGTGACATAAAGTGTGGTCGCCGTGTGCACACATTGTTTCGGGTTTGCGACTACTTTATGCCAAATTCGTTTATTCGTTCATTTTGTTCCTGTCAAATGGAAACTGTCAGATGGAAAAATACTTAAATAAAAATAAGTGACATTAATACGCCATCTCTAAAACGGATTACAAGACGTAATTATATATTGTTTGCATTTATATTACAATATGACTTAAATTATTATGGGGAATTAAACTGCTCGAGTGATTTGATAAACTAAGTGTAATATAATCAACGCGCCACCACATTGTTTTAGTTTAGCCGGAAATGAAATTGTTTACTTCTCAGTGCCTGTGTTCATAACTATTTTATTTGAAGCATTTTTAGTACTTCGATGCGTATACTATACTTAAATAACAGAAATAACGCTTTACATACTACGAAACTTGTTAATTATGATGTATAAATATGGTTTAAGGCTGAGAAATATTGCAGTCACAAAGTAGTTGCAATGTTTCGACTTTGTGTCGACTCTGTGTTGATACATGACACGCGCTGTCAAAAGTAATAACAAAGTTACTGGTATGTTACTGGATTTGCAAAATGGCTCCTTGTGTTGATTTGTTTTCAGATATTCTCAAAGTGTAAAAATGCCGTGGTCAGAGATGGGCATTAATCGATTAACTGTTTATTCGACTAATTAATGGAATAAAAAAAGTTAATTCTCAAATTTTAATCGCGATTAGTTTAGTCGACCTAACATAGATTGAAATTGAATTAATCTGAATATTAATCGAATAAATTATCGATTAAATCTCGATTGAAAGTTGACAGGGGGCCATTTTTGTACGTAAAAATAATAGAAATGTCTTGCATGCAGATGGTAGCAAAACACTTTGTCATAAAAGTCGAGATGGGTGTCGATATATAGGTTTTAGGGGGCGCAGATTTCGAAAATGATAACCATTTTGGATTCCAAGATGGCGGCCATGCACTATGTCATAAAAGTCGTCATGGATGTCGTTTTATAGGTTTTAGGGGGCCCCGATTTAGAAAATGATGACCATTTTGAAATCCAAAATGGCGGCCATGCACTATGTCATAAAAGTCGTCATGGGTGTCGTTTTATAGGTTTTGGGGGGCGCAGATTTAGAAAATGATAACCATTTTGGATTCCAAAATGGCGGCCATGCACTATGCCATAAAAGTCGTCATGGGTGTCGTTTTATATGTTTTAGGGGGCGCAGATTTCGAAAATGATAACCATTTTGGATTCCAAGATGGCGGCCATGCACTATGCCATAAAAGTCGTCATGTATGTCGTTTTATAGGTTTTAGGGGGCCCCGCTTTCGAAAATGATGACCATTTTGGAATCCAAAATGGCGGCCATGCACTATGTCATAAAAGTCGTCATGGGTGTCGTTTTATAGGTTTTGGGGGGGCGCAGATTTCGAAAATGATAACATTTTCAATTTAAAAATGGCGGCAATGCACTATGTCATAAAAGTCGTCATGGATATCGTTTTATAGGTTTTAGGGGGCGCAGATTTCGAAAATGATGACTATTTTGGATTCCAAGATGGCGGCCATGCACTATATCATAAAAGTCGTCATGGATGTCGTTTTATAGGTTTTAGGGGGCGCAGATTTCGAAAATGATGACTATTTTGGATTCCACTTTTATGACAAAATACGTAGCCGCCATCTTGGATTATAAAATGATCATCGTTTTCGAATTCTGCACTCCCTAAAACCTATAAATCGACATCCGTGACGACGCAAGTTATCTGTATTTTCAGATCTAACAAATTGCTACAGAATACAAAGGACAAAAAAGAAGCGAGGAGGTAATGAAACAAGCAAAAATACAGATGATTCCTCGACGCAATTGGGTGATTCTTAAATTGTGTCCAGATTTTTTTTGTCATAAAAGTTTATATTTTTCACATATTACTCTCACAAGTTCCGTGACATTTCGACCTTGTAATTTTTTAAGTAAATGTTTTTGTTTATCTATGAGGATCTCACTAGAATAGTATAATCAAGGTATGTTTATATTTGATGAATGAAATAGTAACGCAAAAAAAATATATATTTGTGTCTTATATTCCTGCCGAAGACTTTTATTTTACCTTTTCCTTCTACACAAGTTTGGGCAAGTAATAAGAATTTAGGGCTCTCAATTTTATTTTGACTTCTACAACAGTAAAGCTACGAGGCCATGTTTGGTATCGTTTTCGTATAAATTCGCAGTACCAAATTTAGTTAAGGTATCACATTGACACCATTCCGAAGTAAAAACATATAAACTTATTAAAATACTTTCTTTTAAACTCCTCTTCACGCTTAAACTGCTGAACAGTTTTAATTTAAATTTGGTACACATATATTTTGAGTCCCGAGACAGGATATAATAAGTTATCTCAAAAATCATCCTTTAAAGGTGTGAAATGAGGTGTAGGGGGGGAATTCAGAATTGACTTCTTGAAGTTAATACTGTTTAAGTTTAGGTTTGAAGTCATGTTTTTTCATCATTTTTAACTAAATCAAAGATGTAGACCATCCCAAATTTCATATAAATCGGTTCAGCGGTTATTGATTTCCCGTACAAATTTCCACGCCACTTTTCACACCTTCAAAAGATGATTTTGGTTATAAGATCTATCCTATGTCCTGTTCCGGGACGCAAACTATTTCTATACCAAATTTCAACGAAATCGGTTCAGCGGTTAAGCGTCAAGAAGAGTTTCAAAAAAACCGGCCAAGTGCGAGTCGGACTCGCGTATTAAGGGTTCCGTACATTAAGTCCGACTCGCGCTTGACTGCACATTTCTAATAGGTTTTCCTGTCATCTATAGGTAAAGAACTATTTTGTGTATTCAGACGGACATACATACAGACGCACGAGTGATCCTATAAGGGTTCCGTTTTTTCCTTTTGAGGTACGGAACCCTAAAAAGATTTATTTTTATTTTGTGGAATGGTGTCAATGTGATATCTTAAATGGATTCAGCACCCCAGATTTATACGAAAACGATACCAAACACGGCCTAGCACCTTCACTGATATAGATATATCAAGATAAAATTGAGAGCCCTAAATAAACTTTCAAGAGCGGATATCTCAAAAACTATTCAACATATCGAAAAAATTGACGAATAAACTTGTAACAAATTAAATTAACTTTCATTTTGTATAAGTGGCCATGTCGCTGAGATGCATAGTTTCCGAGATATAATCGAAAAACGGGAAAATGGGACCTTCAAAGCCCCCTCTCTCCCCCCCGCTCAAGGGCTACGGCCGGGGACTTTTGATATGTTCACCTCCTAACTTGTCAAACCGAGTTACGGAGTCAAAAATTGTGTTCCGAGCATTTCCCTCTACAACTTTTGGAGCATTCGTTGCCTGACCTAAGTAGCTTATTGAATTTCTTTAAAAACTTTTCTGTAAAAGGTTGACGGGTGTTGGGTGTTTATATGGTTTCGGTCGATTATTATCATTTGCATTGCCCATGATGACTTACTAGAATTACGAGCACACGAGACACTAATAGTAGTTTGACAAACCTTGGTTTTCAAGAGGTATTTTATATTGACATTTGCTGTCACAAATTTGCTGTCAGATTTAGTCGCAAACCGCACGCAAAGTGCACACAAATGTGTCGACACCTTGTTACGGAAAAGTGTAGACACGGCGACGACACTTTGTTTCGAAACAATTCTAGACACATTGTGTGGACTCTGTTACGACACATCTGACATTTAGTTACCACTTTGTGATTCTGCGACTGGAATGGTTATATGGGTAGTCGATAGTGACCTATGAAGCAGGAGGTCCCAGATTCGAATCCTGGTAAGGGCATCTATTTGTGTGTTCATCATCATCATCACACATATAAATGCCCTTACCAGGACTTGTATATATGTGTATATGGGAATTTATATGTGTATATTTGAACACACAAATAAATGCCCTTACCAGGATTCGAACCTGGGACCTCTTGCTTCATAGGCAGGGTCACTATCGACTAGGCTAGGAGGCCGTTTCATTGATAGATTGATATAGTTGAATTATCGAGAAGATGGAATTGCATTTGTAGTGGTTGTATGCTGATAGTACAAGAAAATAGAAAATTCAAATATAGAATGCCTGTAAACAAACAATACTACTACATATGCAATTCCACGCTCTCGATGATTTAACTATACATCACAATTTGTAATAATAAAAAATAAAATAAAAATACTAAAACTAAATATTTTCGAAATTAATTTCTTGGGGTTAGATATGAGGATATTGGGTACTACTTGAGGTATATTTTACAAAAAATAATTCAACGGTTTCGTATCTGGAGGAGCCCAAACTTGGTATGTTTTGAAAATTATTTTAATTTTAATTGAATGCAAGTGACGAAAATATAATAATGTGATAAATTTTTAGAACCGGCTCAAAATGCCCTTTCATTTAATACCACACACGATAGGTTTCTGAACAAAAATTTGTTTTTTTCCACACAAAAAAAAGATGACGTCATAACTCCTTTCCGTTTGTTTTCTTTTTTTAGTGCTACGGGTCAAATTGATTCAAATGGCCTAAAGATTAATCGTGCCGATTTTCATACCTTTAACACCATTTGCAGCTGATTTTGGTCAACCGCTAGTACTAGCGCGAAATTCAAATTTTCTATGGAACGATCACCCGTAGGCGGAAACGCCTACTTTATTTTTAAATTTGCCACCTTTTGCTACTGACAAGATTTGCTTGACCATCTGTATATTATTCATTATGTTTATATCGATTTTACCGATATTGGGTTTTATGGTGTCCCATCACTAATATTGGTACGGTGATACCAGAGTAATAAATTAAAAGTGCCTATTTATGGAAAGTGACAGCCGTAAATACCTTAAATTAATAAAATATTTGACATGTTAAATAAAATTATATAGCTGGGCAAGCAAATCTTGTCAGTAAAAAAGACGCGAAATACAAATTTTCTATGGGACGATATCCCTTCCCGCCTTCATTTTTCAAATTTGCGGCCTTTTTCTACTGACAAGATCTCCTTGACCGGCTATATGTAGAAACTAAAGGAAAAATTAATTTTCAAAAAATAGTCTATCGGTAATTTTACGTTATTTAGGGGTTTTGCACAAATCACGCGAGATGTTTTCGACTACTTTTTGATCCCCCGTCCCCCTTTTCTTTATTCTTATAGATCTATTTATTTGATTACATAGATTAGGTTGATATGAAACTAATGTGTTATATAAAAATAATGTGTTACATAAATTATATAATAAAAAGCAACGCAAATAGGGCGTATTACTGCAATGTTCTGCCGCCAGAGTGTAGCACTAAGCTAGCTAGTAAATTTTCTCTTTTCTCTTTATCGCTCAAATATGCAATAGTGATAGAGAGGTTAGATAACGAAATTTAAATTTTCTTGTTCCGCGGCGGACCCTCAGATTGTGATGGATTGTGGTAGTCGCGCCCCCTACGCAGAGTTTCGCATAATATTCCCTATTAGAAATTCTACTCGTACCTAATTAATATTCAGAAGGTCTTCTTTAGAATTACCCTAAATTAGATCTAATACCATATCACTGGTATCACTTTCAGATTGACAATGTTTTGTAGTTATTTGCAAAGTTAATGCACTATTTGATAATATTTAGATGTAGTAGTACTTACATATGATAAGAAACGTGTTCTTTTTGTAGACTAGACGTTTCCGATCTCATTGTGCACGAGGAAACGCTGCAATTCGGCTAGACTGACGTTTGCTGAATGGCGTATGACGTGTGGCAACTAGTTTTATATAACCTCCTTGACCGGCTGCCGCGGACTTTTTCAGAGGGGAACGCCTGTTAATGGCGGCTCCATAGATATTTACTCCGAGTTTTAACCTATAGATTCACTGAAAATAAATCAAATTTTAAAGTTACTGCTTTTATAACTACTGCTGAACTTACTCCAAAGATTAGGTAAAATATTGTCTCAACCTAAGTATCTAATTTCAAACGAACACTTAGTTTTAAGCAATAATGTGGCTGTGTTTGCGTCGGTTGTACGTAATGACGAACACAGGCTGAGGTAATTAATTTGGAAACTGAATTGACTGCTAGACCTAGGCCTGCTATACACAAATTATATTATTCTAAGTAAGTAATTAAAGCTACTTGATACGATAAAGTACCCATATTCCGGTTACACTTCACACGGGTGTAAATATATTATATGTCATACCTGACAAGCTGAAAGATCGATCATAAGTAAGTATTTATACTATTTATACTTCAACATTTAATACAACATTATGCAAACATATACCTAAGGTAGGTAAGCGTCAAGTAACATTTATTATGATCTTGTCACCTTAATACGAAAGTGGAGGACCCGAGCGACATCCCTTTTCCTACAAACGTAGTCCTCATTTTGGCACAAATAACAATTTGTATACTAACCGGGGATATGCCCATACGTTTGATTTTTTTCGAATTTGTTAGAAATCTGTTTTTCGCTCCTAATTTATACAATACTCCAAAAATCTAAAAAAAATATTGGTTGGGTAATGGTTAATATACCTACACCAAATTATGTAAAAATATTTTCCATAATGTCAATATCCAGAGAGGAAAATGGGGACTACGTTTGTATGGAGAAGCGGCCGTCTCCTTTCCTCTTAAAGGACCAAGTAAACATTTGGCAGTTTAAAATTAGGTAAATGAGTCGAATTTGCAGCTTTGATGCTACAAACAGTTGTTTTTCTACCTAATGTACATGTGACCAGCATAAAACGAGTAATTTTCGCCATTAAATCCGTGTATACCTGGTTTTGCCCGAAATGAAACAGATAATTAAATGGCAGCGTCAAACACATGTAAATGATGGCATAGTCCGCTCTCGATGTTTATTGTACTCTACGTCCATCCAGGGAAATAAATTATATTGTATGAGATTCGGCTAATTTATTTTACATTGATAGACGAAACCACAATCCCGAAATATGTTTGTAAAGGTTCACCCACCGAACGACCCCGAGCTTTTAATGTAATTTAGTAATTATACACATTAGTTAGCCGTAAGTACCTGGCCCCACTTCAAAACCTAGTTAAGTAATTATTTTAGCTATTGTTTAAAGAATATTGTGGTGAGCAGATATATTGTTTTCTGTTGTTCAGAAGAAACAGCTCAACAAAGGAACACGATTTTTAATGGAATTCATTAAAGACAGAAAGAAAGAGTTTTTTTTCTTCTTCAACAAAAGCATCATAAATAAGTTGAAAGTAGGGTTAATAAATGCAATTAGGAAACTTGTTTCAGCTTTTAAATAGTTTCTGGCTTCTCTACGCTGCCGGAAATTAGCAGTGTTAAAAAGTAAGTGAAGTTCTTGCTTCTACTTACCTACATCTGCTCTACGCCATTAAAATACCTAATATATAGCTATTTAAAGTACCTAGGGGGCTATTCATAAATTACGTCATTTCAAATTAGGGCGGGGGGGGGTCTGGACATCGGATGACGGTAGCATGAAATAGGAAGAAATGGGGTCATTTGAAGCATGATTTTTGGATGATTATAGGGGGGGGGGTCAAAAATCGTCAAAAATCGATGACGTAATTTATGGACAGCCCCTAGGTATAAACATATCATATCATCGGAAAAGATTAAGAACTAACCAAAATGTTGATTAAATAAAATAAATAGTCACATTTCAGAAGTTTTGTTAGATCTATAAACGAGCAACATTAAAAAATTCACACTGTAATCAACTGAAAAGATTTAGTCGCTTAAATTCATACATTTGGTGCGTAGCAAAACTTCGAACGGTAGCTAATTACTGATTGTACCAATTACACTGTCCAATTTAAATAAAGGATCGATATTTACTAATGCTCGTCTATTTTATGATACACAGCTGTCTGTTTCGGCATGGTAGGTATATGTATAAAAAAATGAGTCGTTGAAAATTGGATGCGTGCACAATTCTCAAGCGCGGGGCTTAGCTTCCGATCATCCTTGAGGCACTCGAACCTCTCTTTCGTTTCAAGCGAAGCTTAAAATATTGCCCTTTTGTTGGAAGCAAATGTGTTCTATAAACAAAATATAACGTCTATATAAATATGTATTCACAAGCTCTTTCTTCAGTGACACGTTTGCCTGAGCCAGACATTTTTAACATATTTACTTAATGTCACATTTAACCCAGAAAGTCAATGAGCGTAAACGAAATATGTTTACTCGTCAAACGCATATAATTGCAGAACGCTATGAGTGATGCCACTCAACCCAATTTCTGCGTGCATTCCAGATGTAGGTCACGGCCTAAGAATTCAGGTCGCGGATACTAAACTTATGAAAATGTGCACGAAAACCTGACGCACAAAAAGCTTGTCTCTCTCCCTTTGTTCAACTAAGTTTAGAGTAAGCACTTAAGCATTCTTAAGCCCAGTGTCCTTGCCATTTTGTTAAAACGTTTGATTATGACGTGCCATGAGTAGAGTACATTAAACACATGGGTTTGTTTACATAATATAATCATAGATTCAATTGAAACTGTTTGGCAATAATACATTATAAGATAAAAGTAAATACGTATTTTACTAGTACTATAATGTAGTAATAAATAAAACGGAATTGACCTGTGTTTAGAAATCACATTTATCAAAAATATAATCACCTTAAAATGGTCAATAAACATAAAAAAGTTACATGAAAAACTACTTTATAAATCGTAACAAGGAATTTGCCATAAGATTGATGTCCAAATCCGCCGATACTCTCGAAACCCATCGTTCTAAGTTTATTCGCCATAAAACCATGCCTCACCGTAAATATTGATCCGCCCGAGAGATAACTCAAGGGTTCCTCGGGAGAAAACCCCGAGATATCTTTATAGGTATGTCACTTACTTTGGATTGATACTGAAAGACCAACAGTTTACTAGACAGGCGCGAGGCGAGTAAACTAGTAATTTCCAGTTTTATAACACCATGTGTTTTATAACACCATTATGTTTTCATATTGGTCATTATAGTTATTTTTCGAATGAGCTTATAATAGGAGGCCAAATCGAACGTACATTTTGATATTTAAATTATATTATTGAGTGCGTTAGTACTTGTTCGTACATGTTAGGGTAACATTCCATTTTTGACCGCAGCTGCACTACTAGTACGAACGCGTCGGTGTTATTGTCAATTTCCATAGTAAAATGAATGGTAGTGCTGCTGTCGTTGGAAATGGACTGTCACCTTAAGCGTGAGCGAGATGCAGGGGTGAATGATAACAATTAATAACATCATTTATGTGGATATTCTAATGTATGTTCTAATTGGCCTCTAGGTTTGTCAATAATTGACGGGTTAAAACAATTGAAATGAAAATAAATAATATTATTTTCATACTTATTAACACAATGAGAATATTGATTTTGATAAATAATTACCTAGTAAACCTTTTTATATAAACTTATCGACTTCATTCTGTCAGCGATCGTATCGTGACGCACAGGCCAATTCGAGTTTTAGTTAATACATCTGTTTCCAATATGATACTGTAGGGCTAATATGGCCGGCTCTTTATCGTTTGTCGCCATGCCTGTCACTTTTAGTGCGAAAGTGACGCATGGCATGACAAGTGATAAAAATGCGACCATGATACCGCTGCTGATCTATCATTGTCAAAAGTGACGTTTTTGATTGAAGAAATGTCACTTTTGAGTCTGACAGATCAGTATCATATTGGAAACAGAACTAATAACTAAAACTCGAATTGGCCTGGATACCTACAGTGTCAGGCCAACCTTAACAATTTGGTCCTAACTAGTTAGGTCGTGCGGTATATATAGTACCTACTACTACTCATATACTACGCATATTTATACTAGGTACTACTCATATAGAACATACTACTAGAACTGACTTAAGTAGGAGGTAGGGGTTCCTTGGAAAAAAACACTAATGATGCCTAATAAGCGCAAGAAATCTGCACAAACATCAAGTAAAAGATAGCAATAGGTTTATTTATCAATCTTTTGAAAATATACAATTCAAAAATCTTACAATCTACTTACAAGTAAAAGTAACCTAACTTAAACTAATATTTATTCATAATCGTTAATATTATTTGACTTAAAAATAACTTTGAACTTATAATTACCAATTTACACGTTCCCCCGTCGTCTTTAACAATTGTCTGAGAAATAGAACCGTTTGCAATTTTTAAGAACACTCTGAACATTTAAAATTAGCATATCTTTTCATGATGTTTCAGCGACGCCGTCTCAACCGTCTCTATGACGGAAAGCTAATTAAATTTTGTTTCATAGATGTACTCGTATATCTAGGTAGATAACAGTTTTACTAGCAAGTTGTTCGTCTTCGCTCTTTGCTAAAATTTCTCTAGTTCAGTCCTTGTCTTCTTGCATGACTAATTTAATTCAGTTAGACTCGGTGTTCTACCTGCAATATACAGTTTACTACTCTCTTGTCAAAGGAAAAGGTTAAACGGGAAACATCTGAAGCAGAGTTGTACTTTTATTAGTGATCTTAACGAAATGGAATATTTAATAAAACATATACACTTTAAAAAAGCAATACACCTATCTTATAGTAAGTATAGCTACATTGTACTTTCGTTCCATATTTAAATGGAAGACCAAAATTTGTGCAAAAGAAATACCCGACAAAGGACACGTTAGCGAAAAACTCTTGGGTCCCTAGTAAAATATTCAAATGTAGCGAATAATAACATTGCGCAGATAATGGTGTCGCGTCGGCCCGGGTCAGAGTGCGCGCATACTTGGCGTCCAACTGTTTCCATCAACTATTTTCGTACTTTACATATTTTTACTTACTGTATACTGTACATTCCAAAAAACATTTACACTTTATTAACTAAGATTCTGGATGGTGTAACTGAAGCTGAGTAATTCAAAGGGCCTACAAAAACCAAAATGGTAGTTTTTACTCTACTACGTGTCATAAAAATGTTGCTACGAGCTACGGCGTAGCTCAAGTAGCGCTGCTGATTACTGCACAAACTTTAGGGCCATGTCGAACGTTCACTGACATCAAACCAATATTATAATGATATTGGAATCATGTCAGTTATCAGTCATTTGCGCGTTCATTTCACTCAGGCTAGTTTTTATTTGCTTTTTTTTTTACTGATATGATTTCATTACCATTTTTTCGGTTTAATGTCAGTGCCCGTTCGAATGAGCCAGTTGAAATAATTCATATTTTCGTAGCGCTACGCTCGTAGCCGGTACTAGCGTATTCCGTTTTGTAGAGGAAAGTGACTTCGAACAGAAAACCCGTCGCCGGGAATATAAATATTTAGGGTAGGGTCGGGTGTTCATCAGTTAGCCACTAGTACACAAATAGCCAAGCGAATATCTGGCGAACGCGACGTTGCCGCTTGGTGCAACCAAGGGTATTAGATGTCTAAGCACTTGCCTGGCCTGCTCCCCACTTAACAGCTCGCTCGCTCCATCTACGGACGAGTGAGGCAAGAATTTCAATATTTCGTAAAAACTTTTTGGGAAATAAAGGTAAGAATTTTTTCTCTTCATGCCTTTTTGTTAAGTTATAGAAGAGTCTTAATATTTTAACTGCTTAGATGTGTTCTTCAAGTCTCTTTTGACGTAGGTATTATGTATCTTAAACTGATAGTTTAAAAGTCAGATGAACAGACCCGAGTCGGGAGGGGGGTGTCGATCATTTAACCAAAATCTGACGTCGGACATTTAGCCATGGCTAGTCATATTAAAACGTAATATAAATGTTATTTTTGATAAAAATAAGCTGCAATCATAGCAAAACTTATACATATAAATATGGAAACTAGTTAGAACAAATAAACAAATGTTACTACCATGATAATTACATAGTAATTCGACTTATCATATGTTAGAAACTTGGAATTTTTACAGTTAATCACCATGTTACAAAATATTGATTTTTGAGAATAATATATGAGTAAAAATATTTTCTTTAATATTTTTGGTATTATATATCTTTGTAATTAATAAGAATTGCGTTCTTAAATTTGTGAGGCTTATTATTTTTAAATAATTAAAAACATTAAAATGAGTGATTAAATGTGTACAACTTGGTTAATTCTAGAACACCCCCCTGGTTAATACTGTCCTATAGGGTGGACACTGTTAGCCAAATTCAATTTTTTTCTAAAAGCACAAAAACATCAAACCTATAAGGAAAATTAAAATTTCTTGAATGCCAATTTGTAGCCAATTAAATAGGCTATCGATAAATGCTCGCAATAATTTATTTGAATTGAAAATTTGCGAGATATGGCCGCTCGAAAAAAGGGTGGTTAACTGATGAACAACTCACCCTACCTAAACGAAAGACACCGATTCGAATTCGGCTTCCGCCACTGTTTTGCTCTTTTTATATAGTTTTTTTTTTGTCATATTTCATTTATTTAATAAGTTAGTGAAATTTTAAAAATGTATTTTGGAACATTTGGACAGGGACGGAGGTGGGAATGGGAATACATAAGTAGATACGTATATATGATATGGAAGATAGTGTTCTTATGTAGTTTATAGTGAATTTATTGTCAATGTTTTCATTTGATAAGTAATATTAATAATATAATTAAATCATCATTTTCCCTCGTATACCTTCTGGAGTGTTATTTTGATCTCCTTTGTTTGATGCATAAGGCTTTAATTAAAGTCAGCGATGTATTCCCTGGGCTGGGTTGTAATTAAATCAACTATCATCTGATCATGCCATGCTCGTAATCAACTAATTACAGGGCGACACGTGTCCGCGAATATTTGTGACAATAATAGATATTATGCCAGTATAATATGCCAGGATGCCTGAACAAATCGTCTAATTGCATTCATTCCAACGTCAAATATAATTGATTTAAAGTATATAAGTAACGTTAAATGAAATCATATTGTTGTAAATTAATTGTCTACTTCTTATTAGCCTAGTAAATATTTTATACCTAGTCTAACTTGAAAAAACTCACTCAAGAAGTCTACACACAAGTCTTCTTTTTAAATGGAATATGAATGAAATAGAATAAGTTTTTGAGTGTTAAATAATGAACGAATTTTTTTTTTAGGGGTCAATTGGCCCATAGATAAATACCTTAAAACATATACATATTATTATAAAATGGATTTAGATTTAGATTTATTTATTTCATAATATGAAATTACAATATAAATTATTTTCCACTAATCTATAATATATCTTAAAACTAAAAACACACAAAATTTGGCAATCCCTAACTAAAAACTTAGTCTTCTTTTTAACCTACTGATTTTTAAAGTGACTTTAACCTACAAAACAAAAGAAGAAGGTGAAACAGTGATGAAATTGTTGACAAAGACACCCAATAACTATAAAATAGAATGGCCCAGACTGTACGTACATATAAGTTTCACTGTATTATGTATATGAGGGTAGGGCATTAAACAATGGGCCGGTCCCACCATCGATAAGTACGCCCTAGAGAGGCCCCGAGGTCCGAAATAAAAATAGGATTAGGAGACGAAAAGGCCCTCTAATTAGATGAGAAACAAACATGGGATTAGGGTCAACAACGAGCTCTGCGCACTCATTGTTGTAACGATATTATGAGTTTAGTATATTTGCATCTATTTTTAGGCTAGCGGTGGTTGCTTATCTTTATAGTGTGGGTATCGGCACCCGAGATGAGGTCACATTATGACATAATATTGTGTAAATTCTGTGGAATTTTGAAATTACTTTTTCGTACAGTTAAATCACATTTACTCATTCACACACACTCCCGCCAACACCTATAAGTAATAGTTCCTTCTCTTCGTTTTTAGTGTGAAAATATATTATACTATAATTTATATGGTCTGTGCCTATACGGTGTCCCACTGCTGGGCAAAGGCCTCCCTCTCGATTTTGAGCAATCTCCGGCCAGTCGTTAAGTATGCGTCCAGGTCATCCCGCCATCTCCGTCTGGGCCTACCAAATCCTCGCCCGTCTTGCGGCACCCATACCGTGGTTATTTTGGCCCACCTCTGTGGGTGCATGAGTCTGAAAATATTTAAATAAAAATACATTTAGCACACCCATTTCAATTGTCAGACAATGTGAACTTTGTGATTACCGATGCAATGAGAAATAAATAATGAGATCTCATAAACTTCACCATGACGAGGTTCTAGGAAATCTAGGTCAAACATGCCACATAAGTTGATCAGTGATCACCCCTTATTAAAAAATAAATAAATGATTTGATTGATTGATTGATTACCCCTTATTAGTACTCTCATCAAAACACAATATATTTAGGCTTCAATTTATATCTGTGTCAAATTTGCAGGTATGCAACAAGATATTCGGTAACGCATCGGCGCTCGCCAAGCACAAACTGACGCACAGCGACGAGCGCAAGTATGTGTGCATCACTTGCGCAAAGGCCTTCAAGCGGCAGGACCATCTGTGAGTATCCTCCCTTATTCCATCTCGTTATCCTCATCTTTCTAATACTTCCCTTTTTTCTCTTACTTCTTCTGTGTATCTTTCTCGTTCTCTCTATAATTATGGCTAAAAGAACAGTTGTTTATTTTCTACATATTATATATTTTTATGATGATCCCAAGATGCATCTGAATCTATAAATACTAACCCCCATATTCATAAACGCGCTACAAGCCTCAATTAGCTAATAATAGTTGTTCTTTATCTGTCATTATGACTCATGTAGGTAGTCATGTATTTGTAAGAAAACATAATTTAACTAAATCAGCCCCGTGAAGTTTTATGAATAGGTAAGGGGGTAAGTATATTAGGTACACTGACATTTACTTAGGTGATATTTATAGTCAGTTACAATTCTACCGGAAACTGCCTGAAAACCACAAACAAAGAGGGGTTCTAGGAGTTCCACCAACGAAATTATAACACGGTGGCGAGAAATCTTGTTCCTACATACTAAGTAACTAAGTTAAGTGCACCAACACAATAATTCACCATATTTTCTTGGTGTTGAAGCACAACAACGAAACACAGAAGCGATTTACTGATTGATTTTCACGATTTTTACACGTTATTATTTACCCAAACAGGACTTAATAGCGTATAAGACTTAATACGTGGTAAGCGTATAAGGCCCGTTTGCAATACAAATTAACTGTTTTAAAAATAAAAACACCATTAGCATCTCCAGCAGACAGGTACAAAATCAATCTCATAACTGTCGTCGGAATATATAAGTAAAAAGAAATTACATGTCATCATTTACTTATTATTCGTCATAGACCAGCCCTATAATTAGACATGATAACATTGATAACTATATAAAAGAAACGAATTAGTCGATTCGGCTCACGGTTCTCATAATAATACTTCTATCACGAAGCTACCAAGTTCCCCTAAAAGTGTCGACGACAAACTTCCATAACATTGTGTTTGCCCCAAACATCTTAAAGCAACTAGGTCGGGAGCACATTATGTCAATAACACGCATGGCAGAGGTGCCCATTAATATTCATGCGCGACGCTCGGGCGATTAAGTAGCCCTGTGCTCAGTAGATGTGTAGCATAATCAGTATCGTGATTTCGTATAAGCAAGCAGCGTAACTGAATAAGCATGTCAGAAGCACAAACCGTATTATAACGTATCGTAAGTACTGTTACATTTTCATGGTATACCTAACACACACCTAAGTTGAAGGTGTGTACTATCCGTATATACTGTACGTCAGACAACGTACTGTACCTATAATACAATCCAAGCATATACGGCAGCGGTCGGCAACCAGCGGCCTGCGGGCCGCATGCGGCCCGCCAACCTCTCGCTTGCGGCCCGCGAGCCTCCCTGGCTATTTTGTATGTAATACTGACGAACGACAATGTCTGCTAAAGTCACAAATATTACCAAAGTGCGGCCCGCGTCATCTTCGTTAACTACTATGTGGCCCTTGGCTGCTAAAAGGTTGCCGACCGCTGATCTACGGTAATCGGTCCCTATCTACTACTAACATCCTAAAGTGATGACATTCGACCAAGTCCATCGGTACTGTAGCTAAGTAGATTAGGAAATGTATTCCTTTTACATAGATTGCCCTCGGATGGTATAAAACCGTCTCAATCCAAATCGAAACCAACGTCAACTCTAACTTGTAGTTGAAGATAATAGGATGTATATTACCTCTTACCAATAATCATCAAGTATATTAATCCCCAATGCACATTGCTCTTGTGCATCAAATTTACTTTGCACTTTTCTCATCCATATAATATACCTTGACTTGTTTTCTTGTTATATCATTATAATTCAAACTCTTTGAACGAGATTAACTTTATTACCAGGATAGTAAGTTATATTTCATATCAATCAATTATTGTAATGTGAATAAAACTCGTATCCGACGCTAATAAATTGGCAAACCGATAGTTAGGAGTTTTCTATATTTTCCCTTGAGAAATCCTCAAAGAACTTTATTTAAAGTTTCGACACAGCTTTCATGACTTTTTTGTTTGCCGAGAACTCAATAAAACAAATGCGCTTTGCGTCTTTGCCCAAATATACTTTATAAAAACTTTTGCAAAAGATTTTACCGGTGTTTCACGTGTATTTTGTAATCGGATTTATACCCTCGGCTCGTGCCCACGACACGACAATGACATGGGTCTATTTTAAATGTTTGTGTAGGTATTACAAAACGATGGAATCGAATATAGTTTCCTTATATATCTGCCTTACATCGATACTCGTTTATAAATAAAACCTCCAAGCGAATAGCGCGTGTAAGTTACATGGATATGAAACAAACAGGATATGAAAGAAACGTCTACCAAAAAATAAACGTTCATTTCGGAATACATGGAGATATATACATGGTTAACTTTACTGTGTAATACTTATTCGAATATCCGGCTATACCTATTTATCAACAGTGTAGTTATGACTCATATGTATTAATCTTATCACATGCACTTAGGTATATGTACCTATTCATATTTTATTGTGTTTTCTAACGTTTGTTTCAGTAACGGGCACATGCTAACACACCGTAACAAGAAGCCGTACGAATGCAAAGCGGACGGGTGCGGCAAATCGTACTGCGATGCGAGATCCCTGCGCCGGCACACGGAGAACCACCACCAACCGTCAGGCTCAAGTACGATCTTTACTGAGAAACTAATTAATTTAATTAACTTTTTAATCTGCCCCGTTAAGATTGATTTTCATCGCTATATATATAAATGTTAAGGTTACGATATAAATTTAGATGGGGTTTTAAAAACTACATACACTAGCCGCCGGCCCAGAGTTAGTCCACGTAGAAGTTGTTAAAAACTTTGAACCCAATTACTTATGAATGAAAAAAAAAAACTTTTTATTGGTGCTCTACAACATTCGAAGAATATATGAAACGGACCTGCCTGTAGTTGTTTTAAGAAGTTGTGGTAAATAGGGTCATTGCGCGTCTAGTCCAATAGGCTGCCCTAATATTTTATATACCTACCTACCAAAATTAAATTATGAAAGTATGTTATTTATATAGTTTTTACTATAAATAGAAATACGACTTTAATACTATTTTGTTAAAGAAACATGAGATTTATTTTTAATTTCAAAATTAAAATATGTAGTAGTTAATATACTTAAGGTTAATATTAGCTGACCGTAAATAATATATCCGGCTTTTTTATAAAAAAAAAATTGCATAGGAAGTGATTTTTTTATTACGAACGACTGCATAACTATTAAATTTATGAAAACAACTAGTATGCGAGAATTATATTTACTTTATACTATTAATATCAATTGCTTTTTGACAGAAACCTTATCATCCAGTGAATCATCACAATCAGTAGTAAAAAATCGTAAGTACCTACTAACTACTTTTTGAATAAACATTACCACATAAATAGATTACATGAGTTTTTTTATTGTTTATTTATTTAATAGAAGTTTGAGAAAGGGTTGTCACTGAGATCCCAAATGTAACTAACAGAATGTAATTTATATTGAGTAGCATTTATGATTTATTAATAACTCCCAAACTGCGTAAAACTTGTACTATGAGCACTAGGCGACAATATATGTATATACATATTTATGTCAATATTAAGTAGATTATCATACTTATAAAGATAATGCATTTTTAAATACAAAGAAAACATTGACAACTCAGAAACGTATATTGGTGCTTGTCTGCTTGTACTATGTATCTCCTTACCGGACTCAGAACCTAGTATTAGGACTCCCTACCAACAGCTTCGTACTCACTACTACACTCGTAATATATGGAATTTCGAACCTCCGACTAATAACTATAGTGCTAGCGGTTGACCAAAATCAGCTGCAAATGGTGTTAGAGGTATGAAAATCGGCACGATTATTCTTTAGGCCATTTGAATCAATTTGACCCGTAGCACCAAAAAAAAAACAAACGGAAAGGAGTTATGACGTCATCTTTTTTTTGTATGGAAAAAGAAAACAAATTGTTCAGAAACCTATCGTGTGTAGTATTAAATGAAAGGGCATTTTGAGCTGGTTCTAAAAATATATCACATTATTATATTTCCGTCACTTGCATTCAATTAAAATAAAAATAATTTTCAAAACATACCAAGTTTGGGCTCCTCCAGATACGAAACCGTTGAATTATGTTTTGTAAAATATACCTCAAGTAATACCCAATATCCTCATATCTAACCCCAAGAAATTAATTTCGAAAATATTTAGTTGTATTATTATTTTCTAATTTTTTATTATTACAAATTGTGATCTATCAATCTATCAATGAAACGGCCTCCTAGCCTAGTCGATAGTGACCCTGCCTATGAAGCAGGAGGTCCCAGGTTCGAATCCTGGTAAGGGCATTTATTTGTGTGTTCATCATCATCATCACACAAATAAATGCCCATATACACATATATACAAGCTCTGGTAAGGACAAAAAGATGACGTCATAACTCCTTTCCGTTTGTTTTTTTTTTGGTGCTACGGGTCAAGTTGATTCAAATGGCCTAAAGATTAATCGTGCCGATTTTCATACCTTTAACACCATTTGCAGCTGATTCCCGAATTTCACGGTGTACCGCTATTACTACTAATAACTCGGATATTCATGATCATCCACCAACCATAATTCGTAGCATATCGTAAGGTTAAGGTCAGATTGGGCGCATGATTGTACAAGATTAATCTTTGGAAGGCATACGTGTATTAATGCATAGATGTTGTGTGCACAAGGCGCCAAGCAATCAAGGTGCAATCTCCCGGTGCGACTAACTGGAGGTTGTATAATCTACGCAAGCCTGATGATGTGTGAATGTCTACATAGTATATTCTGTGCTGAACTGGGATAACATGATTGCGTTGAAGTACAATTCCTTACATTTCGCTTGCGTTGACTGACATTTTATACAAATGAAAATTTAAAATATTTAGGAGAAGTAAATAGCCCAGAAACAAAAGCAAAGTGTTGTTTCCAGAGAGCCTACCCGCTATCGCGAACATAAACAATCGAAATTAAGTTATCTGCTTCCACGAGCGATAGGCTCTTGTATACAGGGCGATTTAGGAGAAGGCGCAAAGTTGAAAAAAGTTTTAATTTATCTACGACATGCATACTTGAGATATCTTCGTCTCTGCTTTATCTTATGACAAGTGTCAAATTAAAATGTCATCAGTTTGGTTAGGTACTTTTGAAAAAGCGTAAAGTAAGTTAAAGTGACAATTTACCTTTTTTCTTAATCAAAGTGGTGTCATAACAGGTAAAGGTGTTTTAATATATGATAAAGAGTCGCGGTAGGGGCTCAGTCTATGTAAGGGATTGTGTGTTCTAAAACACTGTACTAATAATGGAAAAGAAAGTTATTTTTATGGATTATATCGTTACACATCTCTAATTTGACTATATTTACTAAATATGTTTCGTACTTTCTTTGTTAAGACTGAAAATTGGTTGCAGGTTCGAACAACACTGTCGCAAGCGCACCGAGCGCCGAGCGCGAGCCCGCCTCCCAGCGGCTGGCGTCGCCGGCGTCACCACCCAGAAACTACCCGCCGCACTCGGATGTAAGTTACCTGACAGATTTTCCATAGCTTGATGTAGAGTGTGCCAATACGGTTAAAAAAATGGCAATATTTTACGGCAATAAATCACTCTTGTCTTCGCTCTAAATGGATTTATAAATATTGAAGCATAATTAATTATTTACTCCAGCCGTTGGTTGATTCATTATTTCTTAAGAGTTTTTTTGTACTTAAAAACTACACTAATTTTGCCACATTGATACAAAGATGACGATTCAGTATGCTCGTAGATATAAATTATGTAAATTAAGCGAAACTCACACTTACTGGAGACTTAAGCACCAAGATTAAAACTAAATTACGATTTAAGTGCCTAAGTTTCGTACGTGAATTGTGTCGCTAAGCTAATCTCTAGCGCAGTATGAAACCATGCATCTGCTGCACCTTTTTAAAACGTGAACGTCCGAGAACGTAAGTAGATTACTGCTGGCACACTTCCAGGGGTGATGTGTAAAAACTCTGCCACCCTTATTAATTAACCAATTACCCCAAATCCGCGCCGTGTGCTCTTTTCATTTTACGAGGACGTTTTGCCAGGAAAGGTACATCCAATGAGTGGATTTAAAATACTCATATCACCCTTCGCCGAGCTCAAATAAAGACAAGATTTTCACAAAGACCATTTCGGCTCAAAGTCGAGGGCTTAATCTAAATAAAAGCGAGAAACTTGTTCTTCAATAAGACTTAAAACAATATTTTTTGTTTAGTTAAGTAATGCAACAAAATGCTTGTGTTATAACTACAATATTTCGGTACTGTTGCAAATGCCATTATCACGGATACCATATTAGCTCTTAATCGTAAAAATACTTATATGAAATACACTAGGTACTGATTTATAAATGAGATAATTTTTATTTGTGAGTGTATTTCTCAGTCAAAATGGTTGAAGATAAGTAAATTAATTAAATTAAGCATTCAGATAGTTTAAATAATCTCTAATACGAGTAAGATAAAGGAAACTTTGAGTGAACTAAAGGAATTATTTTTAAGGAGACCTTTATTATTTACCAATGTATGAGTAAACAGACTATGGCATTTATATAATGGTGCTACCACACTGCAGTTATATCACGTATAACATCGTGTGACAGGGACAACGTGTCAGTGTTATATTGTGTTGTCCCTGTCCCACGATATGTTATTATGATATGACGGTACATAACTGCACCATAATCTTACACAAGCTCCATCCATAATAATAATTATTACTTATAGACGAGCCAAATTCGAAAAGGTACTTTTAGAGTCCTTTGTAAATTTATTTTAAGCAAAGCATTTTTAATTTTCAGAGTTTTAATAATCCGCGACTTTGTTTAGGAAAATTAATTAGAACAATCCAACCCGGATGGATAAGATATTTTCATGTTTGGTTAGGTTCACGTTTAAAATTAAATGGTTATGGTGCCATTAAAAACGTTAAAAATTATACCATGTCAGTAGTCCATTGTCAATTTAGGACAACATAAATTGCCGCACAGTTGGCATTAACGTGTACTCGTTGAACGTGGGTGCTATTCACCCTTTAAATTAGATAACTTGTGGCAACGCACACATTTATACCTATTATAGATTCATCATGGACACTCGAAGTGAACTTTTAATGACCTTAATTAAGTAGGTACATGTCTATTTCAGCACACATTACAAACGAAAGTGACATTGGAAAACTCATCCAATTGTTTACCGTATTTTGGCATACTAAATTTTAAGTTTGAATAGATTTTCCAATTTAACTGACGGTTGTTATGCGTGTTTCGACGTGTTTTTAACATATCTTATGTTCGCCGCTGGTGTCGCTAACTTGAAGTATAGCGGTATTTACCTATGTTAGTAAAGTTGTGTAAAATCTAAGAGAAATTCGTGATTACAATTTCATAGATAATGTACATCTCTATACGACTCCGTACATTATGCGGTCACTCTGACCCTGACTGATTGTCGAAAGTTGACTTTTGACAATTCAGTTACCACAAAATGTATAGCGTCTTCCAGCGCCATCTTCTACGGCTGTCAAACACACATCTCATACACCAATGAGTCTTTGATGTCAGTTAAAGACATAACTATCATAGACCGCTTTTGTTCACAGTCAAGCAACTCGGGGTCCGAGAAGTCGACGAGCAGTCGGAGCGTCAGCCGCGGCGGCAGCGACAGTAGTCCGCCGGGCACGCCGCCCGCACCGCCAACGCCACCCTCTCGGACCAAGCTGACCAAGCCTCCGACCAAACCTAAGACAACTACCGTAAGTTTATCTGTAGGAGACTCATCACATCTCATTAAAATTTAAATTTCATAACTGGCTAATCGTTGTCTTAAAGAAAACTTCTAAGAAACAAGTCTGTGTTTTCTTAAAAAGAACGATGCCGATTTTCCTAGTGGGAATACTCACATGGAGCTCAAAGTCAGCGGGGTGCAATTCCCGTAGTTTAAACCCTCATATTAATTAGTATTGTAAGCAATTACTGCACATCTTAATGTTAACGTAGCCTTAAGCTGCCAACACTATGAATGCTCAATGTTCATACAATACGTGCATGTAACAACCAACGGATTTCAACAAGTTTATAGCCTACGGTAATCACTTTCCAACAGGTCATGCGCGCGTTTGCCGTCATCTTGACGTAAATTAATTAATATACGAACTTTAAAAATGGCAACCGAACTTGCAACCGGCCGGTAAGTCCGACTCTATTTTATACAGGTATTCTGTTGGTACTTACTAGTACGTAAAATTTTTGAACTATCAGGTCGGCTTATTGCAATAGCATATAGAATTACAAAAGCAAACCCCAACGAACGGTTTTTCATGGGTAACACAACACTCGCTTTGTTCTGCCGAAACATGGAGGGGTTGCATTCAAACCCGCAGTAACAGACGCAGTGTAACGAGGAGGGTTTGATTACTATCGATCATATTTTAGAGCTTTGCTTTTGAACTAACAATTTGCAGCTTCCAAATTCATTTATTTATTTATGGACTTGTTTTTACGAATAGTTACGTACCTATCGCAATCGCAGTTTGATCTGCGACAGTGCTGTGGGTGCTGCGGAACACGTTTAGTTTTCGAAGTCCTCGGCGAACTGTTTCACTTATATTATTATAACTATTGTTTAATACAATTCAAACAACCTGAAGAAAAATCGCTTGATCGATTTTCGGTAAAATGAAGACATTATAGGTAGTAGAACTAATCTTACAACCAAACAATTCTCTGTAACATTTTCCCTTAATAAAAAGCCGAAATGAATGTAGGTCAACTTTTGTGATATTCGAATAACGGAAGAGGAAGTTCTTGGCAAAATTAGTGGCTTGCCCTGCAGCGTTACTCATTATTTTATGTTTACAGAGGATTCTGACCTTATTATTTTTCTTAAGAATTATGACTGCCGCAACTAAATCTTGTTTTCCCAACTCCCAATAAAGAGGCTATCAATTATTTTGTACCTAATTTGTGTAAGTGATACTGATATGCCATGTTTTAATCGTAACAAACCCCAGGTTCTCTATATTATCCTACTTTTATGCAATGTGCCCATGAATTAAAATAGTGCCATTTGGTAAAATATCTGAATACAAATTATTCACTATAGGTGGATTCTACTCTGAACTGAACTACCCAAAGGTGCTAACAAACCAACTACGTAACATGCAGTTGTGTCACAAGTCGTGTCATAGGGCATCTCGTTCGCACTTACTGGTGGTATTCTTAAACGAGATGCTTTATCACCGCACCGCCGCCGCTTATCGCAGTGCATTTTGAACGCGCCATCGTAGGTATATCGTATCATATCAATATCAAGAATTAGGGTAACATTCCATTTCTGACCGCAGCTGCACTACTAGTACGAACGCGTCGGTGTTATTGTCAATTTCCATAGTAAAATGAATGGTAGTGCTGCTGTCGTTGGAAATGGACTGTCACCTTTAAATAGATGTTAAAAGAACATCGCTTCTAGAAACATTAGGGCATGCTAAAATATGACTAAAATTTTACTTCACTACATCGACTTGACATCTAAATTTTACTGATGGGCTAACGTTATGCATACTTAAAAAAAGTAAAGAAGCAGATAAGAGTTTGTAACCTGCGCTCTGTGATTGAGTTAACAAACGTAGCTTGGCTACGTCAGTTGAAACGTAGCGGCTGTGTAAACTCCTACACCCGCAGCACCGTAGCGGCTGCCTACAAGTTGACTTGACGAAACTCGCGTTTTAGCTACGCAACCGTTGTTACGCCAACGCAGCACTTGGAGCCCGATTCGGATTTTGAAATAGACATCTATTAGATATCTTTTAGACATCACCAAGATACGATAACGATATGTTTAAGATCTAACCTGTCAAATTTGACATTTGCGCGATTCTGGAGATAATCTTGAACGATTTCCACAGGATATGACTTAGAGATCCAATTCACATCTAATAGATATCTTACTCTATCTAACGTAAAAGTGACATTCTGCCGTATTCGAACTTCAAGATATTCACAAGAGACGACACGTACTAGATCCATTCTAGATACGTTATAGTTAAGATATCAACTAGTTCTCTTTTGCAGCGCAATTCGGGCAACCAATGTCACTTTTACGTTAGATAGAGTTAGATATATATTAGATGTGAATTGGATCTCTAAGTCATATCCTGTGGAAATCGTTCAATGGTATCTCCAGAATCGCGCAAATGTCAAATTTGACAGGTTAGATCTTAAACATATCGTTATCGTATCTTGGTGATGTCTAAAAGATATCAAATAGATGTCTATTTCAAAATCCGAATCGGGCCCATTGGTTGCCCGAATTGCGCTGCAAAAGAGAACTAGTTGATATCTAAACTATAACGTATCTAGAATGGATCAGTACGTGTCGTCTCTTGTGAATATCTTGAAGTTCGAATACGGCAGTTGGTCAGATGTTTCTTTAATCGCTATCGCTATTTGAAATATCATTGACATACTTTAAGCTTTGTTATAAGTTATAACATGGTGTGCTTCAATTTTTTTTTTAATTCCTTCATTCAATAGGTTCAGATTGAACCCTTATCTAAATAACATTCGTCGTCCAACTACTCATTCATTATATCAACCTGTGTTATAAAACTATTCCTTATATCTCTTCTTCTTCTTCCTCGCGTTATCCCGGCATTTTGCCACGGCTCATGGGAGCCTGGAGTCCGCTTGACAACTAATCCCATGATTTGACGTGGGCACTAGTTTTTACGAAAGCGACTGCCATCTGACCTTCCAACCTAGGGGGGAAACTAGGCCTTATTGGGATTAGTCCGGTTTCCTCACGATGTTTTCCTTCACCAAAAAGCAACTGGTAAATATCAAATGATATTTCGTACATAAGTTCCGAAAAACTCATTGCTACGAGCCAGGGTTAGAACCCGCGACCTCTGGATTGAAAGTCGCACGCTCTTACCGCTAGGCCACCAGCGCTCCAACACGCAAAACTATTACTTGTATCTACATATACAAATAAGCGTTTAAACACAGGAAACACATTCTTTGTTTTTAAATATGTGTATGACCTATATGGAAATTTGTCAGACGAAGATTTTTATTTGTATTTCGCACCGTAAAGATGAATGCTCCTCCCTATTCTAAAACGATTCCCACATTCCGATCTTCAACAAGTTCTCCACCGATAAACATAATTATCTATTCTAGTTTGATAGCTATTCAGCGACCGAACCAGACTCCCTTCTATTCGCAACACGTCTACGAGCCGGGACAGGTGCACGCACCGGCTCCCACGATGAGGCTCAGTTTCGCGACCCACCCCGTACCACAATCCCTCAGCGATAACATAATAAACCACTTTTATTTACCACTAGTGCTATTTGGGAGATAGTCGAAGGGTAATTTGGAGTGCGCAGTACGGGGGCCGTGCTCGGTTGAATTATTAAACCCTTACAAAGGCTGATGAATGGGCGATTTAATTCGGTGGACGTTTCGCGCTGGCCGATCCGCGATGTATCGGTATTAACATAAGAATCCGCAGGCCCGTTCCCACGGCACATTCTATTGTTTTCTCTCAATGCTAGAGTATTAATAATTCTGCTCGCATTTTGCCCCTCGTTTTATAATGGACAATTATTTTCTAGTAATGGCAGAACAGTTGCGAGTCTGGAAACATGCCTCGCTAATTGCAACGATGGTAATTATTTAAATATAAAAAGAGCAAGCATCGCTTTAAGTTATTTAGCTAATATTTGTATTTGAACGGTATCCTACTTATTATAAATTGTGCGTTCTTCGACTGATAGTTTTCCTAATCAAGTGGATTTGAATCCTAAAACAGTGATACAAGTGTAACAAAAATAGTGGGGATCCGTTTAAGGGCATATTCAGTATCGTGTTCTAATGAGGACAAAGTAGAGCGAAACAATTTTGGTATTTGTATGGAGAGGAAAAAAAACGGGTCAATTTTTTTTCTTTATTTTTTTTCCTTTTAAGTACACTACACCAAATATGCCCTTAAATGGATCCGGACTATTTTTGTTACATCTTGTATAAGACAATGACTTTATTTTTAGTTGATAGGAAAGTGTCCCTAAAACTCATTCAAAGCTAGTGATTTGCGCCAAGCTGCAACCTGTACATTCACAAGTAGCTTTATACAGTCTACCATGCATGACAAACTAACAGTATAAATCTGTTTGACAAATTGTACCGTCGCCTAGAGTTTAAATATATATAGGGTTGTCTGTAAATGTAAATTGTGTATACTCTTTGAAGCTAACATTTTCATTTCATCCCTATTTAATTAACACGCGCACAATATTAATTTAACATGCACATAACTACCGCCAGTCCATCGCTAGTCTATTTACACGCATTACCAGCGTTACGAGAGCCCCGTTTTCGTTAACATGAATTAATACCACTGGTGATTTCATTAGGGGAGAAAATTGCGGGGGATCAGTGTTAAACGGGCAGCGAAGCACGGCGGCTGGCTTTATTAAAAGCACTCAGTTTGATCGGCCCCTGATTTGACGTCACCTGCAGGAAGCAATATAGCCCCAACAAACACAGGCTCATAATTACAACCTCCGACCAGGTTTTGTTTCATGTATTGACAGCGGAATTCCTTTGAAATCCGTTGTCGCTTTGTGCGACTTTATTATTGAATTCGATATGTGGTGAATTTGTGTCTCTCCGTCATTTGTTGCCATATATAATAATGCCTTGGGGGATTAATACATGTGGCTGGGAACGCTCATTTCGTTTACAATCGAAATATTGCTGGATTTAACTTTGTTTGCTGGATTAAAATGTTAACGGTATTTCAATTAACTTGCCCGTGAAATGTGTGCTTTATGGGCTAGGTATCTATTTTTTTCTTCTACCGGTTTGGAATACATTATAATTTTCATACAGAACCAAACATTCGTTAACAGTTTAACAAATCAATGACAAGTAGGTAATCGCTATTGTCCGATACTTTACGGGAAAAAAATCGCAAATATCCGTAAATTTCACGTTAACGCTATACAGAATATAAGTTTCCTTTACAACAGACATACAGGATGATTCAGGAGACGTGAGCAGGACTAACACTGCGCATTTCGTTAATTAAAAGCAACTGTTTCGTATCAGTATTAGTGAGGTTAACGTTAATTTTCTAGTCGTGTTGAAAAAAAAAATTAATTTATTTACGACATGCATGGTCACCCCACAATTAGAATACTAAACTACCGATATTCTGTGTCAAATTGAGTGTCATCACCTTCGAGCAACACGGAAGGGAGGCGGCATTCGCACTATTTCCCCTCTGCCGAGGTACAAGATTAGCGCGTCAATCTAATCTAGCGCGGGTAATAAAACTAGTTGCACTTGGATTTTTCACTAGACCGAGTCCAGACGCGCGCGTGAACACTGCTGCACAAAAATGCCTGTTTGCTCGGTTTTTTGTTATAAAAAGAGGTCGGGGACATCAAATTTACAAAAAGAAAGTGTTACATTTCACATGTAATATTTTTTTTTACATATCATACGTTTAATTACATTCAAACACAATTATTATATTTTAGTCTCATGTAATTGTTGGATTTATCGATTTTGCTCGCTCAGTACAAATTGCGGATCGGTCGAGCGACAAATCTGACTTCTCATCTCTCAGAATACAATAACATACTTCAACGAAAATGTGTTAGTGTGCGTGTTGTGACACTTGTCACTCGTCCGTACACAAAAAGAGATCTAGGTTTGCAAGATTTGTCTTTGACGTGTGTCATTTTCTATGTATTTGTGTCGTCATTACAGATTGGATTTTGTATGTAAGTGTGTGAGAAGTGCGACTGTGTGCACCTTTCCCCCGCGAAAAATGGCAGAATGATTTGTACGGTGAGATATCGCTTGGGCCCCTCCCTTCCGATGTGTCGGAAGCCGGTGTTGCTCGAAGGTCATCACTGTCATCACGGTCTGGTTACTTTTGAAAACTCGTACTCAATCAAGTTTGACAGTTTATTTTCTTGGTAATCAAAATGCTGTCATTACGTTTAAAGAGGTTTTATGTTTATTAATTAGGTCTTGTAGGGTGACCATGATTGTAGAGAATTAAATTTGCCCTCACCAAAAAGTAAAAAAATAGGAAAAAGTGTGGTTGTTTCACCTAAATACGACGGTGATCGATCAATTATCAGTTACTGAGTGTGCAGGATTAGTCCTGCTCACGTCTCATGAATCACCCTGTAGAAATATACTACACGTGTATAGTTGATTAGAGTAAATACCATGTAAAATTTGTATTACAAATATTGCTTTGAATAGTTTGAATATGTTTCCGTACTCCAATCCTGCTATTTAGATTACCTCATTGGCTCTATTTAAATAGGTATCGTACCCTATTTGTATTTCATTAGATCTTTCTCCAAAGCACTCTCAAACTCAACTTTCAATACTAGATATTATGTCAATATTGAAATATTCTTAATGAGAGCTTCTCGGTCAGTGTATAAGCAGGGATGGCCCCTGCAATTCTTGCCACGCCCGCAAATTGTATTTGTCCTCTGCGGAGCGACTTCTCACCTCGGCCAGGTAGAGCTTGCTCGGAATATAAGATTCGTTTCTTTATTATCTAGTGTTTTGCTTGGCCACTTGAGGAAATGGAATTATATTCGCTTTTAACGTTGTTCCTTTAAATAATTTCTACTTAATTCGCTTGCTCATTCCTTTTTTTATGTATTTATTTAAACGGGAGAATGTTTTAATTCTGTTTATCACCATTGCATAATTATAAAACTTCACTAGTTATTACTTAAATCAACTCGGTATGCGAGAAACCTCAAACCTTTTTCATGTAAAACTAACAGTACCAGTACACAATTCGTTTGAAACTGTTAAATAGTTTTAATAAGGCCTCGAGTCATAATATGTCCGCGTACCCAACCGTATCTGTAACAGCGGGCAATATGACTAAGCATGCATTTATGAAATGGTCACGTCGCGCTTTATCCGTTTGGTCACACCCTACACCCATCAAATCCATAAGACCGTGTGATTCACATTTTTAGTTCCAAAACTCATGCGCCTTTCCAGCGGAGGATGCCACACAAATATTTGTTAGTTTCGTGGTTCGTAGCTACAGAGATTCGCGTCTCTTTGTGTGCTGCCGCTCGCTCTGCAACACTCAACTCTGCTTCAAATTCGATTCTTTTCAAATGTCACAGCCGTGAATATTTCGTAGCTATTTCGTACTTTTCAACAGAAACAAAATAAGTTAAAAGTTCTTTGTGATTTAATATAAGTCTGTTACAATAAATATAATATTTAGGTACGTATTTAGAAACTGTTTGTTTCGTAACGCATTTTTCAATGTTCTGATATTTTACGAGTATTATTTTGTACCTACATTCGTATTCCCTTTTATTTTTTCCTTTTTTATTTAATGGTATCCATCCAATTGAAATTGCGAAAATGCGAAATTTTAATTCAGGACTCGAGTCCTTTCCAGTCCTGTTGTTAAAAAGACGCGAAGGAGAGAGACGAAGAAATGGCTCTAACTTCGAATCAAAAGACTGTGTTCAGAGCTCCACTCTTCGACCAGTTAAATTATGCAGAAACATACTAACAAAGTAACAAAAATGTGTTTCTTATATTTATGAACAGGGGGGGGGGGGGGGGTAATGGTGACTTTCACTCATAAAACGTATTCAATTTATAATATGTCATATATAAATTGATCTAATTCCTATTTTTCATTCTGAATATCAATGTAAACATGTATTTTGTCCAAAGAAAAGGGACCTAACGCGAAAATGTACCTATATATGGGTCAGGTTGATACCCTATCATAAAAATTAAATTAGTAAAAAGTATTAATGTATCTTAAACTAGTTCGGATCTTCACGTGAGGGGTGCCTATGGCTATCCATTAATAATGTAGGGTGACAACGGCGCAGGTGGCGCGTGAGCGGGTAAACGTTTCGATGCATAATTGAGGACGTGTGCCTACCGCCGTTACGTGACTCTCACAGTCTCGGTCCATCATCTCAACTAAAATCTTCAATGACTAATACCAGACTAGCTATTTTAAACAAATGCTTAATTTAATTCTGTTGTGATGTTGAATTTTTATCCGGCTATGAAGAGGGTTATTTTAGCAGTATGTTCGTACCCACCGTAGCGTCAAAACTAGAGATGCACCGGATATTCAGTTACTATCCGGTATCCGGCCTATCCGGCCAATATTTTAGTATCTGGCCGGATACCGGATAGTGACCTACTATCCGGCCGGATACCGGATAGTAACATTGCTTGATTTCGGAGTAAACTAATTGGATTTAAGAAACAGTCACGGTCATAATCGTGCTTATTTTAGTTTTAAAACAATCTAAACATTCCACTGACTTGCGCGCGCACTCATTTTGAACCTAGAAATGTGTCCGCGCGAACGTTCACTAGGAAACAGGTCAAACCTACACAATGCGCACCTGAAAAACCGAAATGTAGGTATAGTTCCGCCGGCCAAATATTCGGCCGATGGTCAGGCTGAATATCCGGTATCCGGTATCCGGCCAAACAACTATCCGTTGCATCTCTAGTCAAAACTACTGAGCCGATTTCGTTGAATGAAGTGTCAATTGATTCGTTTTATAACTAAGGTGATAGTTATTATGCACCATTTTAGCCAAATTAGAAAGAGAAAGAGGGATTTTTTTACGAAAATGTTAAAGTTTTTCTAAAGCTGCGTACGGATTGCGCGTACATTGGCACGCGTAGTTGGTTACGCGTGTCCTGGAATACCATGTCCGTACTTGCAGCTACGCGTACACTCTAGCTAGCCGCCATAGTTGGTTTTTGGTAAAATGTACGCGTGGACTGCGTATCCCGACTACGCGTAACCAGAGGAACGCACTGTCCGTACGCAGCTTAACGTTTCGTTTGTTAATTATTAGTAGATATGTGTTAGATTAAAATAAATGTACTATGAATAGCATGTAGAGTTAGTCCAAGATAAGTGTGCAACGATTTTGATAGCACACGCAGTGCAAGTGTTATTTTAAATGTCAAACTACTATTATATTATGACGTATAAATAACACTTGCACTGCGTGTGCTATGGGACTCCTTGCAGACTTATCTTGGTCTAACTCTAATAAGTTAATATTATATATTATTATTTATTTTAATTTTTAAACCACAATACTTGTAAAAACTCGCATTTCAAATAATATTTTATAAACGGCGCTGGAAAATTGATTAGAGCCTCTACCATCAGTTTTAACATTGACATAACGCTTACGTCTACGTAATTTACTTTCTGTACATCTCGCTTGCACTATTGCTCGCATATGCGAGTACGAGCGAGATGCATAGAAAGTAAGTTACGTAAACGTGAGCGTTATGTCAATGTCAAAACTGGTGGTAGCCGTATAGCTATTTGGTACGATTAACCCTTCATGTATTAAGATCAATAACGCATGACTTATTTATAAATTCAAATGCTGTCTACGTATGCCCTGCATGCCAAACGCCCTATTTAAAATTCTAAACAGTTTGACCTTTTCTCTAATGCATGCGACCTGTGACCTCCTTAGTCACCACGTGGCTATGCATTGTACTGTAATCAAAAGAGCCTATGTACATCAGGAATAATAAGTTTTTTCAGCCTTTTAAATCAACTTTTATTCCCCATCTACAGATGATTATCTTCAAATGTCAAGCGTACATTGCATTTTATATTTATAAGTCATCACAATTCAATTCACACATCAATAATATATTGTGTTCAATTTTAACTTTAGGTATTTATAAACTGCAACGGAAAATTTACATGGCCAATTGGTCACTTCCATGTTTCGTCCCAATTTATGAAATTTATTTACCTAAAAGATGGCATTGGTTCGCTTTGCACGAACATGAACATGCATTTTTAACTTGACACTATCCAACAGAAATTTATCTCATGGTCACATCCGTGCTTTGTTCCAATTTAAGATATTTCCCTCGGGCTGTAGAGCACTTGAAATTGTATGAGACTTGGTTTGTAAGGCTTGCGTTAATAAACAGTTGTGTTCAATGGGTTTCTTGTTTTATAGGCCATTTAAAGGTTGGTAAAAATGCCTAGACAATTAATAATTTATATATTATTAATAATTTTGACGGCCGGTCTGGCCTAGTGGGTCAGGCCTGTGAAGCCGATGGTCCTGGGTTCGAATCCCAGTAAGGGCATTTATTTGTGTGATGACACAGATATTTGTTCCTGAGTCATGGTTGTTTTCTATGTATTTAAGTATTTATATATTATATATATCGTTTTCTGAGTATCCGCAACACAAGCCTTCTTGAGCTTACTGTGGGACTCTGTGTAAGAATTGTTTATTATTTATTATTTATTTGTATCTCTTTAAAACTCACGGGTAAATACATCCCGGCGGTCATTTGATAGGCGTGCGTGGGGATACAGATCCAACAGGTATAGGCCCTTTGGAGAAGTTTGCTGTTATGTAATATACCTGCTAGAACCCATTCACGGGTACAAATAGATACCCGTAAATCGGTCCCAACAGGTGTAGGGGCTATTGTAAATATAATGGAGAAAAGTGCCGGTTATGGTGTTGAATCTTGGCTGGTCAAAAGATTGGGCTATTGCTGAGAGGTCCGGACACCTGCCATAACAATGTTAGTACACGTTATCGAGGCAGGTGGTGACTCGCCGCTGACTAGATGGGCTCCTGAAACTGCCGTCATAAAGACGACCAGGAGCAACACCGGTGTGAGCGGCTCAGGGGTGTCGAGAGGAGGTGTGTGTGTTACCAGCCACTGTGCCAACTCGCGTCTTATGCATCTTTCACTTCCACCCCTGGAGCATATAGCTCTAGCGACTCCTCTCTGGACGGCCAATGAAGGCAAGCCAGAGCTGAGAGTCCTGCGGGTCCCCTTGGGGTCCGCTCCGACCGACGAAGACACGCCGGAGACGGAGACCCTGGCCAACTCTCGGGAGCACTCGGGTCCGTGGGGTCGTTAGTCCCCAACAGCTCGCCACAAGCTGCCCTGCGGGGTTATTTATTTATTATTATAATATCTGACAAAGTTTATACTTGAATTTCTAAGCTCTTAGAATGTATTGGATGGTTTTGGGTGTCTTGTCAGATACTGTTACAGGCAACTGTAACTACATGCGTAATTAGGTATATATAAATAAAACGGCTAAAAATCAGAAAATGGAGAACTGTTCCATACAATTCGAAAAACAACACCAAAAAATCTCAGTTCTTGTATATAATATAATAAATATGGGTTGTTTATTGTTACAACGGAAAATATACGAATACGCTCTATTAAGATTTAAAGTTTAGCGTCACATTGCAGTCTAAATAAGAAATATAATCCGCTCCGCTGACAGACATACGAACAGCGGAGACTAACGGCGCGATTCGGGAAATGAATTAGAGATTAACTAGATCCGATATGTGACGTCCAACGGGTAAAGGTACCTTATGGCGGTTGGCGCTTACGCTATTATTAACGCCGCTCCAATAATATCCGCCATAAGGTACCTTTTACCATGGAACGTCACATATAGTAAAGATATGTGACGTCCCACGGCAAAAGGTACCTTATGGCGGTTGGCGCTTACGCTATTATTAACGTCGCTCCAATATTATTGCGGCGCTATGCGACGTAAGCGCTAGCCGCCGTAAGGTACCTTTTGCCGTGGAACGTCACATAACTTTACTATTTCATATCTAGTGAATCTCTAATTCATTTCCCGAATCGCGGCGCCAGCCGCCATAAGGCACCTTTTTCCGTGGAACGTCACATATCTTTACTATTCCATATCTAGTGAATCTCTAATTCATTTCCCGAATCGAGCCGTAAGTAATAGGATTTGTTAACACCCTTCGGGTATGAAACTCTGAAAAACAAAACAAATTATCGAAACAAATCAATGTGATTTGACTAAAATCCGCGTATGTTGCCAGCCCCATAGCTTTATTTACTAATGTAATTTTACGAAAATCATAATATTTTGCTGACGTTTTCATATTAACACTTAATTTAGTTCTACCGAATTGTTAATATTGACAATTATAATTAATGATTTTAAAATTAGTTGCTGATATTTTACGGTAAAGCTCTTAATTTGTTTATGCAATTATTTATTTGTACCTAGGTACCTACCTGTTTATAATATAAGTACCGATCAATTAATAATAACACGGTCAGCGTGGAACTAAATTATGCAAATGTTATTCTATAGTAGCGCAACGCTTTTGTTCGCTGACTGGTCACTTTATCTTATGATTCGCGAGGACGAATACCATTGGGGGTCATCTCTTCGATGTCTCTCCCATACTGGACCATATCATTCCACGGCCGAATACCGTGAGATAAACAACTCTGCCCTATTATGTAACTCATGGTGTTTTAGTGATGTTGCACTGAATTAAAGTGATACAATAACGGTGTGGTGTCGAGATGGAGAATTGGATAACGCAGTTGTTTCAAACACATACATTTACGAAACCGCCCCCGAAGGTATGTCACTAATAAATGATAAAAATAATAATTTTTAATCTTAACACAAACATCAAATATTTTATCACAATATTATTTGTTAGTTTGGTTTCTCGTCTACTTATATTCAAAAAACGTATTTTTCTACGATTAAATGATACAATTTAACATCAAATATTCACCTCATGCGTACGGTATGCTTATTAAAATATTTACTTTCAAGCATAGATCTCGCCAATAATATTTAATCTAATAAATGTTCCTGTGTGCCTGTATTTAGATAACAATATTTTTATAGATTCAAAAATGTTTTTATTGCTTAAAATAGCAATATCTCTGCTAGTCCTGCAGTTGTGCGTATCTTATATTGTTAAAAAGGATAATTATTTGTGTTATTTTTTTGCTTGTTGTTGTTACTACTTATAAATGTAATAGATAAAGAGGAATACAGGACCGACATCATACTAAGTGTTTACTCAGTTTACTCACATTAGGTATCGTGAAAATAGACATTTAAATAAAAAAGTATTTAAAATTGTTTTGGAGACACACATTTACCTGCGCGCAACCAGAATATATCGCTTTAAATTTATAGGCGTCATAAATCAATTCATGCAAATCCATGTAGGTAGGTTTAACTGTTACTGGAGCAGGCCGCGGTCTCGCGGCGGACATTGCAAACTTTAAGCATGCAACTGTCGCATTCCGAACACACAGCTTAGATTTACAACTTGCATATGCAAGCAATCGCGCTAGCCACAACCATTTGTTAAAAGTTGCACCGAAACAAACCGGCACGAGTGCGGTACACGGATGATGTATGGGAAAAACGCTCCTGGTAGCGCTGCCGAACAGCTGCTCACCTACCGCACATTAACCTAACGAGCAGCCCTAATAGCGCCGTTAGGGTTGGCGCGCTGAAAAAAACCTTCAAATCAGATAAATTACGCGCCCGACCCAGTTTTAACATGTGTCCCCGGAAAGCGTATTAGTCAACTGGCAAAAACGCCTATCTGGCAGACAAGCCCTTATCGCGTATGCGGGGACATTATGTTGTTATGCTCAGGCGGCTCAGGGAGTTGTTGAGCATGCGTTTATCTACGTAAAAGTACCTTAACATGTGGCAATCATTATTTATGATTACGACTTCATGTTTGTATTTCCCTGATGTACTTTTAATCATTATTTTTTGGTTTGTGAGTTAAGAATAAATAAATAAATAAATAGGACATTTCTTACACAAATTGACTAAGCCCCACGGTAAGCTCAAGGCTTGTGTTGTGGGTACTCAGACAACGATATATATAATAGTTATATAAATACATAGAAAACAACCATGACTCTGGAACAAATATCTGTATCATCATACAAATAAATGCCCTTACCAGGATTCGAACCCTACCCAGGGTCACTACCCACTAGGCCAGACCGGTCGTCATATTGTTTTGTTAAGTTTGTAGGTACTTTATAATGTATTAGAGGTTAAGCAGTACACTGCAAGTTCCTTAGTAAAATATTCTTATCATAAAATATTGCGGATATAAAAAGCCTAAAAAAGTTAAAGCCGGCTTGTAATATTAGCAGTGATCGTTAAATTTCCAGCAATTTTGGTGCAGCATAGTAAAAATAAAGGATTTTCTTCAATTTTTTTCTAGGGGGAGGATTGGTTAAGGTTTATTACTGTTATTAACCCTAATTATCTATTCCACCTAGAGTAGAGCATACAGATGCTTTTAACCAACAATGCTGCACCAAAATTGCTGGAAAATTAACGATCACTGAATATTATAGTCTGCAAGTAAGTGCGAATACATATAAAGCCGTCCGCAGCACTGGTGCACACTCTTAAATCTACGAACGCCGCTATCAAAGAGAATATTTATATTCCACTAAGCGAGTTACTGACTGCTTAAAACATTCAAAGGCCATTTTAAAGACAGGCACATAAAACTTATCCTGACGACTTCTGTTCGTATTTATCATTCGTCTACTTATTTATCTTATTATCTACCTCTTTTAACTTTTCAAATCCCTTATGGGTTTTAAGGGAATCAAGTAAAAGTCGTTTAGCAGTCGTGTTGTTCACCTGCCAAGCTGCTTAAACTGTGCCGGGGGTATCGTTTGGAGGTTATTGTCTTCGTAGGTGTCAACAATGAGGGCTTCGCAAACTTTCGGTGCCAGCCCTGCGCTCTGTTGTTAAGCCTGTATTCTTCTGACTGTGAACTGTAATGCGCAGTAATATCGGGGAATATTTTATGAGATACTAACGATGGATTTTTGCCGGCGCCTCCACAATGGCGTTAAAGTTCTCACTGTGCGGCGGACGTGGCGGTGCGGTGCGACGGAAATCCGCAACTAATTAAAATTTTAGCTGAATGAATAACTGCACTGCGTCCGCCGCCGTCGCTTTGGTGAAAATATTGCTAATAAATATAAGCCCCACTACATGCAAAAACAGATTAGCGAACAGAAAAATTACT
The DNA here is from genome assembly GCF_910591565.1 of Cydia splendana. Classification (NCBI taxonomy): domain Eukaryota; kingdom Metazoa; phylum Arthropoda; class Insecta; order Lepidoptera; family Tortricidae; genus Cydia; species Cydia splendana. The sequence goes on from NC_085977.1 coordinate 9,132,574, forward strand.
TTACTTTGCTCGAAATGCTGGAACCTATAATTACTAATTTCCTTTAAAACCGAAGGAGATTACGGGAGCAAAGTCCATCAAAATCCATTAATTAACTTAGAATATTTACGAGCTACCGTAGATTGAAAGTTTGTACCTTGAAATTACAAAGTACGTAATAAGTTGGGAAGTCTTTTGAACTTTTGTGAAGTCATCGTTAAATTGACAGGCGCAGCAGGGGAGCCAGAAATGTGGCAGCGCGGCGAGTGCGAGCGGGAGCGGCAGCGGGGCGATGAGCGGAGCGGGCGCGGGCGGGGGCGCGGTGCGCGGCGAAGTCAAGCCTGTCGAATGCAATTTGTGCCATCGGAAGTTCAAAAATATACCCGCTCTCAATGGCCATATGAGATTACATGGCGGATATTTTAAGAAGGTATGTCATTTATATCACACTAACTTCTGCCCGCGACTTCGTCTGCCTAGAATTGTGATTTCCGTGATTTATACTATTCCAAGTCCTTTCCCGGAACTCAAACTATCACCATACTAAATTTCATATAAGTATGTGTTTTTAGCTTAGCGGTTTAAGACGACAGTGAACGACCGCTTCTCCATACAAACGTAGTTCCCATTTTCCTCAAATTAAATGTTTATTGACCATAGTGCCCCTTCATTAGTTTTTTTCGATTTTGTAATTAGTATAAGTTTAGATTTTTTTTAATTTGTGCGGCATTAGGGTTCCGCTCCTCACCCTTATAATAACCAAAAAAGTAGAGCAAAATCAAACAGCTAATTTTATATTTTCCATTATGTCAATATACAGAAAGGAAGATGGAGACTAAATTTGTATGGAGAACCGGTCGTTTCCTTTCCTTTTAAAGCATGAACTGGTAACAGACATACAGAGTTACTTTCACATTTATTTAGTAAGGGATAGTAGGGTTTCCTAATTGACTGTGAAACAAAATATTTATTTGATGTTTAATTGTGGAATTTAACTTGTTTTTAGGACTCTGATAGTAAAAAAATGGATAAAAAGGAATCTACGGGACCTCCATTACAAACGGCGTCTGTATCCGTGCGAGCTCTTATAGAAGAGAAAATTATCAGCCGGCGAGGCGCAATAACAATCTCTCCAGGTAAAAATAAAATATATCGGTCCAATTTCAAAAGTAAGCACTGCAAATATTGTTGCGACAACCGCAGCCAATTAAAAGTAACCACAGCTAATTGGCACGTCTGATTGTAGGTGTAGGCAATACGGATACGACGGCAGGGGGCGCGGGGTTCGCAACGCCCGCCCCGCCGCCGCTAGCGCCCGCGCGATCGTCGGCGTCGCCCGTCTCACCCGCCGCCAGCACGGCTCAGTTCGTACCGCCGCGCGCCCCACCCGCTACCACTATTGCCCCCAACACTACCGCTGCAACCGCCACCGCCGCGCAGAGAGACTCCACCCTCATCGAGCTACTAAAAAGAGGCAACTCAAAGGTCCGTCTAACGTTATTCGATATGAAATTATGTAGTTACTTATTTATGAGTTTAGTTAAATCTGAAAACCTTAATTCTAACGAATATTAACGATAAATTATTTGCGGTTTAGGTTGTGAAACGTTCGACGTCGGACCCGGGGCAATCATCACCTCAGCAGGAGTTCACTTTTAGACCCGAACTTTTCGGAGTTTCTTTCAACTCTGACGATGGCTACTTCTCGCCCGCTCTAAACGAGGATACTTTCCAATTTACAACGACACCGGAACAGTTGGAAGAACTGGCGTCATTAGAGGACTATGCGACGGTAGCCGCGTCCATTAGAGAAAGATCTCCGGTTACTTTCCCGTCTAGTCGACGCCTTGCAGCCGTTTTGAACTCGCCACTGCCTGAATCATTAGCTGATTTTGGCGCTTGTCACGGCGGCTCGCCAGTACCGTCACCTGGCATTGGCTATACGGCAAACTCCCCGGGCCTATCCTACTCTACCGGAGATTCCCCTGGGTTAGCCTACACGGCGACATCTCCTGGCGGGAGCTACTCGACGCAACCAGAACCGTCGCCTGGATTAGCGTATCCGACACCACCTGCTTCTCATGATGCACATTCGCCAGCGCATACAGTGCCGCGTGTATCGTCGCCTTTATCTGCTGCCTTCTTTACGGCAACGATGTCAAGTCAAGAAGAGGTAATTTTATTTAAAATTTAAGGTAGATATAATTACGTACTTATATAATAATAATTACTTATTTTGATTTGTGTCTTTCTTTTAGGTAGAAGAAGCTCTGGAGGAAGTATTACCCGAAGAATGTAGATCACTTGATGCGTACTCTTTGGAGCCATCGCCTATGCCGCGCCGTATAATGCTCAATTCTGAAGACCCGCTCTTATCGAGCAGTCCGCGGGACTTCTCGAATCAAAGACCTCCTCGCCGATATAGTCGCCTGCCATCAACATCATCTTTAACAAACGCCGTACATCAATGGCAGCATGAAGCTAGTTCTCTTCAGGTACTTTAATAAAATATACAACATATCGTCGGGTGACAAGCAAAAGTCACTAACTAACACCATTGAAATTATTGGACAATAAACCGTGTTACAAGTGTAATAAAGTGCATTGTTACTTTAATTTTTTCATAGTAACTTAGTGAGTTTTGCTTGTCACCCGACGATATCTAATCTATTCACTCATATCATGTCTTTTAAATTAAAATTAACCTTCTGTCATCATTAACTATTCATTGATATGGTACGCTTGCAGCCATGTATTGTTATAGCATGGTTTTGTAACGATCATGTGTCGTGATAGTGATCAGATTGTGCACAGCGGTATTTCCCTTTGTCTTTTTATTATATTTTTAAATAATAGAAAAATGTTATGTTGTTTAAAAAAAGATGCAATATGGTAGTGTAATACAGTAAAATTATACATTTTGCGTTTGCGTCAAATCCGGTAGTTCTGATTTTTTGCAGACTTGTTCATGATGTTGGCCCAATGAATAATCCAAGTTTGTGACCTCGAGCGCCGAACGCAACTTTGTCAAAAATCGAATAAACCGCAATTTTTTTTAGATTTGGGCGATTATAACCCTAAAGTACTAGTTTTTTATAGTAACTTCCTAGGGCGTTTTTAAAGTAGACTAAATTTGCTACAATAAGACACTAGAATTGTCTCTGTACATCTAATATTTTGCGAGATAAAGCCTTTCAAAATGTATAATATTTCGAACTTGTATTCGTAGGCTAAGTAAGTGCAGTGAGTATACCCTTTTGTCTCAGGCGATGCCGGTTAGCACAATTTTTTCTAAGGTCAATCAAAGCTGATTTGACCCGGTAGCCACAAGATCGTACTCCCCCCCCACACACAAAACAGGGTTGACAAAGTTGCGTTCGGCGCTCGAAGTCACAAACTTAGATTATTCATTGGGCCAACATCATAAACAAGTCTGCAAAAACTACCGGATTTGACGCAAAAGAGCCAGGTTACAAAATTCGACAAAGTTACTGGATTAGTGTTCTAACAAGTTAATCAGTTTTTTTTGTCTATAAAAAAGTAGTCAATTACACAACTAACATATTTCCAGGTTTGCATAGAAGGCCAGACAGTGCCAGCAGTGTTCCTAAGCCCGAGCAGCGTGCCCGCGTCCCCGCAGCGTCGCAAGCGTCGCGCGTCGCCCGCGGGCCCGTACCGCACCCGCATGCGGCGACATCTGAGCCACTACACCCCGCAGCCACTCCTGCCGCCGGACAGAGAAGGCCCTGGCCTTTTTGTGGAACTTACAGCAGGTAAATTAAACACACTAATACATTAATTTTGGCACTAGTGTGCACTAGTCTCAATGATCTCGCGCTCCAGCTCAAGCGTAACTAAATTTGGATCTTGTATGTTCGGGAAGAAGAAGACTCTATGTATATTTAATTATGATTTCATTATAAATTAGGCTTTTCTTTTTTACAATTTAACTTTCATTGCTGTGTGTCGCTACGCGGGCTATCTAGAATTGTAGAGTTGAACTGAAAAATCAACATTGAACTCGCCAATTCCAGTCAGTGTCCCTTCTCCGATAATATTTTCTAGTCAAATATTAATAGTTCCAATCTGATCGGTTCAACTGGGTTTAGATATTGGTGCATGAATATATTTACCTACAACCAAAGTGTAAACGGGTTTATTCCGAAATTTCTAAAAATGTCCTAAATCACAAAACTGGCAACTTTAGTTAAACGCTATGTTTGTGTTCATGTTTATTTAACCTTCCGCTGCCTTTTGCTCCGGTCGCTAGCATTAGGAGTAGTATATATGGAGCTGCTATCTTTCCGAACCATCTGCGGTTTGGTGTTTTACAGTGTACTTGGTCTTTAATTCATACAACATAAGAATAATAATGCTGTCCTCAGAATTATCCCCTTTCTTGCATGCGTACCTATTTTCTAAATCCAGAGATATTTCAGAACTGTTCTTTCATAAAAGTCTGATCAATATTTCCGATTAAAAGAAATAAATATATTCAGTTTTAAAGAAAAAATAATAACTTGCGACTTTTGAGACCACAAATATTACGTTCAACTCGCCCGAAACTCAGTAGGAATAAACCTAAAAACACCTTAAAATATCCTTCAAGCTAAATAATTAATAGCCACTGCCTCCAGGGTCAGTGGCCAAGATCAGCTCTGACTGATGTTTGTCGCATCACTGTGTCATGTAGTTCTAAAACAGCTGAACAGTAGCGTTGACAATACTGTCACGTCACCCATGATTCCAGGTCTTCCGAGTATGGAAACCGACATGCTAACGCAGCTAGAGGAGCCCCAGCAGCCAACGATCAACATTGGACAGGAGCATCAAGCGGACATACCGGAGATGTGCAACGACCGGATAGACCTCCATCGAGCCTCGGAGCAACTGCTGTGGGACCCCGGCATCAATGACGCGCTTGATGACAATGAAGGTGAATATTCTCGTACATTTGGTTGTACCGAGTTATATATATTCTTATTTAATATCTGGGAGACCGAGCTATGCTCGGAAGATATATAAAAACTGAAAAATGCGCGTTTTCCCAGAGACCTAGTAGATCGATGTTTTCGCCCCCGGAAACCGCCATATAGCAAATTTCATTGAAATCGTTAGAGCCGTTTCCGAGATCCCCGAATACATAAATATAAATACATAAACAAGAATTTTAAAGGTATAAGATTTTTCTCGTTTCCGATAATTTGGGGGCAATCTTATGACCTAGCCAAACTAAGCAAAGCTTTTACTACGGTGGGTACTATTAGGCGTCATCCATACTCAGAAACAAATATTCGTGATAAACAGAAAAATTTATGCCCATTACCAGGATTCGAATTAATTCGATACTCAATTAATTACACTGAGGTAATACATTTTATTATTATTCTCTTTATTCATTTCTCATCTTAAGTTAGGTTATTATTATTATTATTTTTTTAATTTAAACAAAATGTATACAGTCTGACAGTATAAACCAAATCACTGTACAATTTAGAGTTAACTTATACGCTACGGTACACAACACTTTACAAAAACAGTTTTATAAAATACCACTACCATCCATCGCCTCGCAATACTTCAGACAGATACTACATACACTTGCCCATCGACTTGCAAACAAATCACTTTCAGGAGCCCATGACAGAAGCGCGTTCAGAAATTTTAGAGCGCGAATGAGAGGATATTTTAGGTGTGCTGCAGTACGCGTTGCTGGAACTGCAAGAAGGTTATGGTGTCTAGGCCTAAGTTCCTGCTTGGATAGGAAAGGCACAGAGAGCCTCACTATCTGTGCCACTAGGTCAGGGCAATCGGAATCTCCGCGCAAAGTTCTACAAGCTACTACCAGAAGATTATGGTTACGCCTCACTTGCAGAGAGTTGAATCCCAGGGATCCTAACAAAAATTTAGTAGGGTATAAAAATGGATAGCACTTATAAACATTTTTGTACAGGAATCTTAAGAATGCCTTCTGTACCTTTTCTAGAAGCAAGGCATGCGTACTTTCAGCGGGACTCCACACTATGCTAGCGGCTTCAAGCTTACTCCGAACAAGGGCTGTATAAAGTAATTTAATTGCCTTTGGGTTGTTAAAGTCGCGAGCATTCCTAATGATGAATCCCAGCCTTTTAAAACAGTCGGCAGCCAGAGCCTCAATATGATCACGAAAACTAAGTTTGGTATCAAAGATAACACCGAGGTCTTTTATAGTATTTACGCGAGTTATTATTTCGGATCCAAGCAAATATTGGGCGTGAAGTGGTTTCAATTACATTAAAAAACAATTTATTTACTGTGCTCCAATCGACTACAGCCTCTATGTCCGCCTGCATTGCCCCGCAATCTGCCTCTCCTTCTATACCGCAAATAAGCTTTAAATCATCGGCATAAAGAAGACATCTTGCGTGTTTCAGCACAAGTTCAAGATCATTAATCATGACTCCAAATAAAAGCGGGCCAAGAATAGAGCCCTGACTAACGCCTGATCTTGTTGGATAGATGGAGGATACGAAACATCCGTGCTTTACAAATTGCTGCCTATTATGCATATAGCTTTTTTTTTTTTTTTTTTACGTGGAGTAATGCATTTAGGCATTCCGCCTAGCCGGGGAACTAGGATGGATATGTCGGACTCGTGGCCAAGGGGCCAAATACCGACTAAACCCTCCACGGTATGCCCGTCTCGCAGCAATGGTGACGGTGAACACGGGATCGCAGAGCATTCTACCGCGAACACCGCCTGCTGCCGACAGCCGAGGCTGTCCCCTCCTTGGACCCGAAGGCCCTGGAGCCGAAGCTCCCCCTCTCGAAGGTAGTATGCAGGGCGACACCACACACTGATCCCTCATGACAACCTCCACGCCGGGAGGAGATGGAAAAACCCCGGGTTCCACCCCCTCAGGTTGTCTTAGCGATTTTTTATAGAGGTGGTCATCCTCGTGGCCACCACGCCGGCGCCGGCCAGCAGTGGCAACCCCCCCGGCCGTCATCATAGGCCCTCTGCCTAGACAGTTACGGGGACCGCAGTTTTATACAGGGCAGCGGCATTCCTGTGCCCTCACGCGCCCGAAGGCGCCCGGCCCGAAGGCCTCATCCGCGACCGCAGCCGCCCGGCCCGAAGGCCCCCCTCCAGCACACACTCGGGTGAACTCTCCCTCAATGAGAGAACACCCTGTGCGGAACCCCCTCAACCCCCCCCACGACAGGACATTGGCAGCACCGGTAAGGAATTACTTGAAAATCAAGAGATTACTTACCGTTGCCCCCGGGGCGCACCGTCCAAGAACCCTTACCTTTCCCCCGGATCAACTGATCAAGAGGAATGACAAGAGACTCGGCACTCTAGGAGGTTTCCTGTCCGTAGCACCCCTTATGCATATAGCTAGCAAACAGTTTGAGAAGCCGAGGAGAAAAACCAATGTGAGCCAGTTTACTGAGCAAGACATCGTTATCGACTTGGTCGAACGCCTTTTTAAAATCAAAGTAAAGAACGTCAACCTGTTTTCCTTTATCTAGGTACTCAGAAATAATGCTTGTAATAGTTAAAAGATTGGTCTCAACTATACATACATAAGGGGTGTCTTTTCAAAAGGACTTATTTTTCTATGAAAACCATACAATTATATTAAAATTAGGTATTTATATAAGAGCACTATCGTACCGCATATATGCTAGATTACCTACATACCTGCTGCTGGTGTCTAACAAGCCAATGCTGTTTTGAAATTATTGGTTATATTGTATGAAATGTGTAGTGGGGACTTAGCATCGATGAGCGCACGATCAGTGGGATGACCTTTAGTTGGGTCAATTATCTATAATATTTTACATATGTGTCTACATATATGTTAAATGTTACATAACTTATGTTGTCCTTAGCCACCAGGCGGTCGGCAGTCGTGCACATACCTGCCTAATAGCATAATAATCACCGATTACTAAACATTCCAGTCCGCATGTTCATGGAGCTGGCTATGTGCGCGGCCATGCCGGTGGGCGGGCACACGCGCGAGTTCGCGCTGCAAGTGCTGGGCGAGTGCGGCGGCGACGTGCGCGCCGCCACGCTGCGGCTCATGTCGCGCCCCGCCGCGCCCGCGCAGCACGAGTCGCGCTGGGCGCCCGACGAGGTCGAGGCCTTCCTTGCCGGCCTGCGTCACTACGATAAGGACTTCTACAGGATTTCCCAGCTGGTGAGTACATTTAATTACGAGTCAGTCATGTAATTCCACCAAGGTTTAGAGGTAATCACGCCTCGCCATATTTGTAGGTACGCGAAACGCAGAGCGAGTATGAGAGAGATATAACATCATTTATTGCAAGTTTTTGCCTCCAATCCTTTCTGAGGAGACCGGAAAAATAACGGCTACGGCGTAGTATCTTAACACATTCACTGCTGAGCTATGGTCATAGCGCTGCGTGGTAGCCGATAACATGGGTTTCCGAAGCCCGATACAGATTTAAAATTTGTTATGGTTTTGGACTGGTTTTGATATGCATGCAAAATGAATTTAGGTGTAGTCGTCCGTGACATGCATGCTAATTACCAAGGCGATCGTCAACGCATAACCTGTACCTTAGTCGTCTCCCGCTCGTGTTTGTGTGAATACACATAATTAATTAAGTATCCGTGCATTTATTATTACCACTCCCAGATCCCCTAAACATATCAAAGCCAGTTCAAAACCATAACAAATCGTTAGATCTGAATGGGGCTCCCGGTATGTAGTGAAAATACTTGCTAGATGGAAAACGACAACGTGTCGTGATTAGCGCTGAATGGGTAAAATTTTCTTTTATTTGAATAAACTTACATTTCTTTTTTTTATTTATTTATATTTCTAGTTCGAACTGTTTTAGTACATGTGAGGTATGTGTAGATCTCGCATAAAGTCACGTATTTATCACTTTCAGATAAGAACCAAAGACTCGAAGCAGTGCGTACAGTTCTACTATTTCTGGAAGAAAGTTACCAAAGACTACAAGATGCTGTACTTGAGAAGCTGGAACATGGAACAGCAGTTGTCCACACAAGTAAGCAACGCCAAAATCGCGTCCCAATCAGTGTTCAGAGTCCGTGAGGAGTGAAGTGTGTGCTAACGTGCGAGTTGTCCGCGCAGGGTCAGCCGCCGGCCTCGTGCGCCGCCGCCGCCGCCGCGTCGCCCACGCCTTTCGAGGCCGAGGAGTTCCCGTGCAAGATCTGCGGGAAGTAAGTCCAAGCCGGAGCCGATACCGCCACCGCTTCCATGCGACGTCGATACTGAATACGCGCAAACGCAATTTACGTGGAACGTAACCTCTTCACTTTTCGCCTCGAACGTATTTAAGACGTTTTATAAAGTTTCGTACTCAAACGACTGAACCGACCTGTGCCCTATTCGATCGGTTCGAGATCTTTGTTTAGGTTTCACCTAAATTGCCTTTTGTGCATGAGTTAACAATTTAATCAATAGTTTTTACAACTGTGTAGTTACATAACTAACTTGGTGAATGAAGATGTTATGTTAGTCAAGTTATAGCCGAGCTCGGCGGACGTTGTTAGGACCCCCGGGCCGGCCTCTTGCGGTGTTATCGATGTTGGTTGCATGCATGTCGAATTAATGTTTGCATAACTTCAACATTATACATACATATAATTGTTTATTATACATATAGTACTTATAATTGTTCACTCATACTTATATTCCGAAAGATATAACATCGATCTTTGTAAATATCAAATAATGAATGTATTTTTATTAAATAATATAAAAAGTACCTACAGAATGTATGTCCATCGCGTAGGAAAATATAGCACATAAATACATATTTTATTTATCTTAATAAAGTTAGGTATTATATTTGAGAGGCTTTCGTGTATTAACAGTGTATGTATATAAGTTATTTTGTAAGACTAACGCTTCCGGCTTTGCTTTTCCGCACTACCGCTTCACGTTTTTGTTTAACCATTTTTTCTCCCATCTTTTGCCGTCTCTAATAGTGTACCCTGTTATGTTTCAGAGTATTTAACAAAGTAAAAAGTCGTAGCGCACACATGAAGTCGCACCGGCCACTCGACGCCGAGCCGAAACGGCCCAAACTCGAAAAGCCTTATGAAAAGGTCGAGCGATCCGACGAGCGGTACGCGACTGCCGATTACCAATGCAAACCGCCCGCGCACTCTCTGTAACCGACCCCTTGTCACTCCCGGCGACTAACTCGCGCTCGGCCTCGCTCAGTGTCTGTGCTCTACTCCGCCGATACCGATACCGGCGAACAGGCCCCGGCCTGCGCGCTAGCAGCGCCGTATGCCGCGAGGCGGCCTCGCGCGCCCCGAGGACAAAATGCTGAATTGTTTAAGCATTTATTATAATTATTACAAATTAAATAGAATTATAGATAAATTAAAAAGTGATCTAGTTGAGAGCGACGTAGTGGCTAGTAGCTAGAGAAGAGTTAGCTTGGGTAAACTGAACGATTAGCTTAATAAAACTACTAATTATTCGAAATTCTCGTATTGCTAAGCTTGAAGAGATCGCAGAAAGATATTTTGTATAACGATTGATACATAGATAGATAGTTCTTCGTAAAGTTTTTTATAAGACACTACGACTTCTAAATGTGACTTTGCAAGTGTGATGTTGTACATAGAGATATAACAGCTCGGCGCGGACGCCGCTAAGACCGGCGCCGCCGAGCTCTATTTGAATGATAATGAAACTATAAAAGTATTACAACTTCGAGTGTGATACTAATAGTGTAGTAACTACACTACCTCGTCTTACTCGACCGTTTCATTTCATTGCGAGCTCAGCTCATTAAATTACGTTTGCTTGTTTGCTCATCTCGTTGTTATTTATTCTTAGTCATTCGTTTAAGTTTTGTTCTAGTCGCGTTAGACATCATTAAACGCACTTAATCTCACGCCACTCAGGTTTAGACAACGATAAGAGAACTGTATCAAATCAGCATCCGTGCCGATACCCATCGCCCAACTTGGACCCATATTCAGATTTTTAATATATGATATCAATTTGATTTGAAATTTAAAATAATGTTGATGATAATATTCTTAAAATGTGAATATGTGTCTTGTACCGGAGCGGAGCGATTCACAATTGCACATATGTAGAGGAGGGATCGCAGGCGCTCGGCCTCGTTGCCGTCGGCCTCGCCGCGCGCCTCGCATCTCTGTTCATTCCACTTGCTCGTTCACAGACTAAAACAAAATAATGGAAGGATACTAATATTTTTTTACACAAATATTATTAAAATGCTCAAATGTTCTATATTTTATGTTGATAACTTATTGAATAGTTCCTTATTGATTGTTCTAAATATGGTATTATTTAATATTTAAATAGTTAATTTTTGATTGTAGTAATATTTTCTATAAATGAATGTAATGTAATTCTATATTATACGTGTAGATCCGTGTTGTGATATGTATTGTTGTTTCAGAGATCTGTAAGTACTGTATCGTTTGAAGGAATGTACAAATCGGGCAATAATGTCGTTGCTCAAGCCTACTCTATGTACCGACTCGATGTGTGTCCACTCGTAGGTCCGCGGCCCGCGACCCGCGACTGCTCCTCTTACTAACGTAATATTTTGCGGTTGTGACCTCCTCGATCGACTTACTGTTGTCTTCCGAAAGTACTTTTAACAACCGACTCAATATTAATTTTGGGGCAATATTCCTTATAAAAGACATGTTAATACCTTCGAATTATTTATTGATATTATTAACACTTCACTGTTTAGATTAACATTTAACATTACGGAGTAAATGTAAGGCGTGTAACGCTGACAGTATTATGATTATAACTCGATTCTTGGAAATAATTTATTGTGGGATTAGTCCCGAAACGAACATTGAGATATGAATTTATTCTTCTGAAAGTTTACTGGATATTCGTTTTCCTTCCATGAGTACCTGAAATGGCCAGAGGGCGCCTCGAAGAGTTTCTTTATCTGCGCGGTGTAGTGTACTTAACCGCTGCATTAGCTGTAATCGTTGCGAGCGGTTCGCGCCCGCGGTATCGTCTTGGGTTGTCCCATTCGTTTTTCGTCAAGTTCTTAAATTAGTCTTATTCTGCTTTCGTCACTCATTCTACATTGAAAGCCACCGACGATTGTGACTAATGTAGAATGAGTGACGAAAGCAGAATAGGACTAATTTAAGAACTTGACGAAAAACGAATGGGACGACCCAACACGATACCGCGCCCGCGTCTCGGTAGGCTGTATTATATTACTTATATTGCATCACATACTCGTGATCATTTGGTTGTGTAAACGAACGGTTGTCTGCTCTCACTTACGTTCTGTAATGTATGCCAAACATTTGCCAAAACTATTTGTGACTAGACTAAATAAGTATGCCAAATTTAGATTAATAATTATACTTAGGACAGAGTGTTGAATGTTCAACGTAGAATTGCATCAGAGAATTGTTGTTTTAGACTAAGGCGAGGCTTTAAGTAAAACCCCAGATGTAAATGAATAAATACTTCGATATCGCTATGAATATATGCCGGTTATTTTATAATAGCGAGAGGGTTCAATTATTCATGACTCATGACTCATGACTAGTGCTATCGGATAGAACAGAGTACGCTACGAAATATTCTTTATTTGTCGGCATTCAGAGTATTATTTTCATAAAACAAATTAACTCATAAAACTTGCTATTATGTAAATAATTAATATTTTTTCAAATTAAAATTTATCGTACCGGAGATAGGTCTACTACATAAAATTACAATTTATTGAAGACAAAGTCCCTCCAGACATAATTTAACAATACTCTTAGCTATTAAGACTGAAAGGTACTCTCTAGTAAGAAGTCTATGCGTTAATTTCACAAAAATATAAGATTATATTCTATGTTCTACGTTTATTATGATTTACCTATTACTGTTAGTACATCATCGCCGAGTCACTAACCCATTCCATGTGCAACTCGTCATACTAGTCAGGGTGTAGCTTTACATTAGGTACGTATCCCCGAGATACATAACATACGAGTACGCCGTCGCGGCCCCCGTACCTACGGTAGGAGCCGCGCGCAGTTATCTGGCCTGCCTAGCCAAGGTTACAATCGCTATCGCTTCGACAACGAAAAGCATTATTGCGCTCTATCACTCTTCCATATTAGTGCGACAGTGACAGTTGCGTTTCGATCGCTACGGAGCGTAAGCGATTGGCATCTTGGCTACGCGGCCTGTACTCAAGTATTCAAACAAACTTCGCTAAGTCTACTTTAGATTAAATTATAAGGACGACAATTGAACTATATTATTTCAACTTAAATATAGAAGTGCCTTACGATTTTATTTTAGTATAATAATTATTTTTGTTTTCTGTTATTTTTGAACAGACACAAAGAATAAGCACTGGAAATTTGCATTTATTTGTACGATCCACCTCCACCCTGCGCGCGCAGGGTGCCAGGCGGGTGGGTCGGGTTGGTTTCATCTTTACTAACAAATCGTTATCGGTTTATCGAAAATATATTCTAGAAATTAAATTTAAATATTAATAAACACAGGCCTAGGAAGGAACGTTTGAAAGACATGCCGACGACCGCTTCCCTGTCTAGCGATTTCCACCGAGCCTCTTAGTAGTATTAGCTGCATCAGGCGTAGTAGCAATGAAGTAAAACAATAATGATGTCAAGTCAATTTCGTGAAGTGTAGCTTAGATGAAGAAATAGGCACCTAATTATACAAAGACACTAGGTACTGCACAGCAACCGAACGCACAGACGAAACAGCGCTCGCGTTCAACTACCAAATGTTATAGTGTCACTAAATGTTTTCTTAGTTTAATGGACTCCTACAATGTATAATCGCTTAGTAATTGTTCTATCTGACTCCTTGTTTTCTATGGTCCCGAATGCGGTACGCATTGTAAATGTATTTCAGTATTTGTGTCAAAAACAAAAAAAAATGTGAAATGTTACTATAGTAAATATTTTATAAGTCTAAATGAATATATATTCTTCTAATTTTGTATGGAATAAAGAGTGTAAGGTTCGCGGCGACGCGCAAACCGGCACGCTGGCGGCACTGTCTCGCGGTGATGCCTCGACGTTTCGGCCGCGCCGCCGCGCCGAGCTCCATAATACGTACCCGTGTAACATATAATACCGTAGGGGAACCCACGTGCCAACTGCACGATAATTGATATTACACTCTGTGTTGTGATTTTGAACGTTCTGTAAATTACAAAAGTCTTTGAACTACTATTTAACATTTGTAGACACGTTTTTAGATTAGCACAATTCTTCGCGTAGACTCTTAGGTCGTTAACCTTTATTAAGCATTTAGATTAAATAGGTATTCGAGAAGATGTAAGTGTACTACGTATAACTAGATTCATTGTTAATATATTCAATCAATGTGATGATCGTAACGTAAAGAACAACGATGAGTAAGCTCCAGCCCTGTCCCTCCCTGCTGAGCGACTTTTCACAATTTCGCATATCCTTGAAACAATAAGTAATAAAATAAAATTCTATTATATATATTGATAAATTTATTAGGGTAACTAATTTTTTAAGACAATGAACTATTAAGTGATCTTTTAGATTGTCTTTATTAATAAATATATGGTGAAGGTTTTGTCAATTTGTTTTTATTCTTTATATCCCACACATATTACCCATTTATTTGTCCGTAAAGACGACGCAACATACAAAGCTACGATTCATGTAGTTTAGGCCCCCTTACTGGACAGTAAGGAAACAATGCTACATCAGCAAGGAAGACGTTCGAGTACTCTTCACTTTCTCAGTACTTACATTCATCTTTAAACTTAAGTCATTGTCGAGCAGGTGAAAAGCATGAGGGTGTGATCTATCGGCATTTACATGTGAGTCACTTAACTTCAAACTCGGGTAAATCTATCTGTCATATTATGCAAGTTTGGTATTAAGAAAAGGTAATAGCGTAGATATTTGCGAAGGGTCGAATGGATTTACCCGACTTTGAAGTTAAGCGACACATGTCGAGCACTAGGGCGTTAAATTTACCTTACTCCCAACGAGTCACGAAAGAGTCTAAGAAATTCTAAGATAACGTAGCGTGCGACAAAATTGAATACTTTTTATTTAACCTTTTGAACGCCAAACGGCGCATCCATTTGCCGTGCCACTGACGCCACGGGGGTAAAATTTAGTTTTGTGAATAAATAATGCCAACCTAAAAGTGGGGTGTTTTTTAGTAGATTTTCATCAAAACACGATGGACGTCAAATGCCGTCTTTAGCGTCGTTGTCACGATTTTGCGGTGACGTCAATTGCCGTCTGTGGCGTTCAAAAGGTTAAAAAAAGTCGTTTATCGGTTTTTAGAGAATATTACAGATCCTATGAATGATTGAGAATGATTTTTGTCATTTAAGCCAATTATTCATAATCGTAAATAATATATTAACTAGGAAAAGGGTGCGTCGTGCGTGAGGGAGGTCTTTGCAGTGAAACAAAAAATCGTCTCCATCAGTTTATTAAAAACATAGTAGAGCACTAGATATCTCTCCTACAGATCGATAAAACTCTGTCACAATACGAAAACAATAGTGTCGTGCAACAATAAAATCAAAATAACACCTCTCTCTTAAAGAGCCCGAAAGCAACCATCAAATAAATGATATTAGTATTACAGAAACCAGATTACAGATTACAAACTTATTGATAACCATAAGTTATTCTTATCATATTCATATTAGGTCCTTACCTATGAAATTGGCGTTTTTGTTCATAGATATAAGTCTGATCCTAGTTTTTTTTTTTTTACAAAAGTACATACACAATTACAATAAAACTACAATATGATTTCGCCAAACTGCTTGACAGCAATTAATTGTTATTTTTTATTGTTAAGTGTTCAGAATTAAGCCTTGAAAATAGGTCTTTTCATGTGCTGTCGGTTCGAGTATTAAAATTACTTATATTTTTCTAATGGTACCAATTTTCAAGAAATGGAGATATTGAAAACATACCTTAAAGGTGTCAAAAATTACTGGAAAAATTTTGTTTGGTTTGAATTAGCCATCAAAAAAATATCCGCAAAATTAATTGTATGGAAATTCGTGTTTCGTTGAAATTCTCCGAACAAAACGCCAATTTCATAGGTAATGACCTAATACTTTGGTAGACAACAAATAGTAACAACAGTTTTTGAATTAGAAAGTGTCAAGTTGGTGAAGTGCATATAACGCGACCTGAGTAGCGATAAGTACCGAAGTGAGGAGTAACCTGGCAAAACAAAAAAGCATCGTAATCAGGAATAAAACAAGTAGAACACTAATTATAATAAACACTAATTATAATGTAAACTATTTATCGATCATTATATAAATATTACAAATGGACGTTCTTAGTAATGACATACATAAATACATAATTTATTTTGAACTGCTGACGTTCTCACTATAGATCGTTAAGTTTTCAAAGCGTCCGATGTTACGTCTCGCTCGCACAGTATGTTTAAATAGGTGTTCCTAATATGTTTTAAATATCAACTCAAAATAAAATTACTTAATTCAAAGATCGTTAAATAGCCATGCGTCCGATCAAAGGGCGCCTACGACAACGAATTTGTTTCCATTCAATTGGTAAAATTTACGTCGGGTAATACGAGCAATTCGTGCCCCACTCGTATTAAACATCACTGTATGAGCGAGCCCCTGCCCGCAGAGCCGAGTGCCTTCTGTAGTTTATTAGAACTACTGATTATTACAACAAATAAGACTGATCTAAGGATATGTTCACACGTGCACTCGTCGGTTATTGTTAAGTTCACAGATCGGACGCGACACGATGTGATTTAGAGGATAAAATAAAAACAACACTTCAAACATATTCATACAATAGTCACCTAATAAATAAACATATAGCATTGGCTAATTTAACGTGTAAGCCCAAACCATGGCAGTAGGCCGAGTAAGTCGAGAGGGTCGAATATAATACTCAGAATGAGTATACACATACGCGCTTCGTGGTCTATTTCATTTATTTAAGATATCTGGAATATCTGGATTCCTCTTTTGCAATCCGTTGTACAGTCAGCTGCGGAGAAAAGGTACCCTCCCTGAATAAAAGTTTGTATGGAAAGGTGCTAAGGTAATAGTATTGCTGACTGTACAATTAATTTGGACAGAGGAAAAGAAAAGTTTATGTGAATAAAAAATGACACAAATCATTTCTGGTGTCCCACTCGAGTAAATGCAGCTTTAGCACCAAATGCTTTAGAAACTCAAACACATTATACCCATTGTTACCACATCGTGCCCTGAAAACGTGACATACGCACTCAGTGCCGAAATCAAATATTAACGAAGTATTAAAATATTAAGAAATATTTATCTAATGGACTAAGTAAATATATAATTGGTGTCAGTCAAACATTGGCTACACCAGTGGTAAGGTCTCGTGGCACACGCCGTAACCGGAATACATCTTACGAGGTGTCTTTGAGGTGTACACTGCGCGAGTACGATTACATTTTAGCAGATTAATTTTAAAATGTATGTATTTGTATGGGGTATTATCTATGGTGCTCCCACATTGGCTGTTATAAAATGTTAACAACAGTGCATGAGAGGGACAACATAATAAAACACCATGTTGTCCCTGTCACACAATGTTATATAACTTAACACTATATAACAGCCAATGTGAGAGCACCATTACATAATTATTCATCTCGCGTAGTAGGCCTCAAAACACCCTAACTCTAATAATGTCGCCCACGCAATCCGCATTACATAAGAAGGAACTATACTAACTAGCCCAGAATGATGCCTAAAAGTAATTCGAGTTAACATTAATCTTCAATGTTTTTCCTTCTAATCTCAGTAACAAAATTATTGAATCTCTATCTTGAATCTATCTCTCCTAAAATACAACTAGACCGTCGAACATTATACAATACATTACACGTTACATTATTGGTGAACATACTTATTGTCTTCGAAAACAAGGGAAGTAGATCAAAATAATTATTACATACATAATATTGTAATCGCAATGAGACAAATACGACCATACTTTCGAATTCACAAATCACATATATGACTTGAGATAGATTGATAACTAAACGGATTCTAAATCTATTAAATATAAATATGCAGAAACCGAGCAATCGAGAACTCCGTCATACGTTACCTTGTAAAACATTATTATGCATTAAAGCGTTTCAATGAAGGTGGTTTCGACATAAGGGCAATTCAAAGATCACTCGGTTCGTTCTGATACGTAAATATTGAAGTTAAAGGGATTGCAAGACGATATAGAGGTTGCAAGATTACCACTGATGCGGAGTCACGACCTCGTGTTGCGACGAGCGCCGCGTCACTCCAGCCGGCTTATCTTCTTGCCCTTCACGACCGTGGGCTTATTCTTTAGAAGACCTTTTCTTCTTCGTGAAGTCTGTAAGAAACCAAATGTACAGTCTTAATAACGCATAAGAATCAAACCCCTCCTACCCTTTGAATGCAAAATACAGAAAAAAAGCTTCTAATGACTCATCATGCAATGCGTTCAAGTGTTTATTATGAACAGTCACCGGCAAAAGTACACACATATCGCTGGCCCAATATTACAGGGTAACACTTTTGTGGAACTGAAATTTGAACATTGTCATAGTGACATTAAGTTGAATTTCAACTATGTATCTTGAAAATGTAACATAGAACCCTGTAATATTGGGCCAGCGATATGTTGTCAAGAGAGTAAGGCTTGTACATATGAATGCTTTACTACTTCTGCTGTTGACTGTTATATACAAGGTATACTCTGAAAGGATTGACTGGGTCGTATCTTATTTCATTGGAAAATCAAGATGCAGAAAACTCTCGAAAATATAACATGACTAAACTGAACAACAGTGCATAATAATAACATTTAAAATGAAGCGATATGCAACAAATAGTTGTGTGAATATCTAATTTATTCAATAAAGAAATATCAAGATGAAAGATGATGGTACATTCCTAAATCTAACACTTTATACCGATGTACAGTCGACGTCAAAGATATGTTTACACTTTTGCACCTTACTCCCTTGTAATAAGGCGAAAAATATAAACATATCTTTGACGTCGACTGTACAACAGACACAGTAAGCTTTCTATTTCTAAACCACAAATAAAATATCTAAAATCTTCAACAAAAAACAATAACGATTAAAATACAATACATGCACAATGGTACAACATCAGTAACAACACAACATGGACATCTAAAAAGTAGTACTATACGGTACCGTATCGGACTCTCCTACTGATAGCGGTTGCTATAACAATGGAAATCGAGCTCAGAATACAAATTAACACAACAAAATTATAGAATATGTGGCAAATTACTACCGGAAATAGTTCGACGAAAAGGGAACAATAGTCTGTTCGAGATCCTAAAAACGGTGAAAAATAGAGATAATACTCCTAAAAATACGTGTACCTCATTAGATTCGTCATGATGCCTAGAAAAATGTATCCGAAGCGTGTATTAGCACACAAAAAATATCAAAAGTTATAAGCAAAAAAAAAGCGGAAAAAAGGAGATATCTTTTATTTCCCCAATATCTCAAAAAATATTCATATTTAAGAAACGAAAATTAATATGATTAAAGAGGAGGATATTTCCAATAAAACATTCCATACTTGCAGAACTGTATCTCCATTATTTATACTTTTTATTCAACGCTGAACACAGCCCTCCGCGCTCCATTTTTGGGAAACGCGCGCGGCGTGAAAAAGCAGTTACGTAACATTAAATATAATTTTAAAGGTATTAAATAGTCATTGAAAAATTAAAAAAATATATATAGTGTATTTAAAACATGTCAACAAATGTACTTCTTGTAGAAATTTATCTTAAAATTATTTTTTCAACAAGTTAGGCAATTGTTAATTAGCAAAATTTTCTCAAACTTCCTTCTTTATTGAAAACGAAATAAAATGTATAAATAATAACTATCGTAAAATTTTGTCGCCTTCTAGAGCTCTTCTCATATACATGCTTAATAAGATTACGTTATAAAAGTTCTAAAAAAAATAATAGTTTGGTTATAATGTTGTTTTAAGTTTCACAATTTTACCGTGAATTTTCGATTTTTGTCAATTTTCTATGTTTTTCTAAAACTTATTTTAAGCAAAGTATTAACTTTATTAAAACTTTTATAACGTGATCTTATTAAGCATGTATATAAGAAGGATTCTTAAGATCGACACAATTTTACGATAATGATTTATAATTTTTTTTTCGTTTTCAATAAAGAAGGAAGTTCGATAAAATTTTGTTAATTAATAATTGCCTAACTTGTTGAAAAAATAACTTAAAGATAAATTTCTACAAGTAGCACATTTGTTGACATGTTTTTATTACACCATATTTTTTTCTAAATTTTCAATTAATATTTAATACCTTTAAAATTATATATACTTAATGTTACGTAATCGCTTTTACACACCACGCGCGTTTCCCGAAAATGAGGCGCGGAGGGCTGTGTTCAGCGTTGAATAAAAAGTATAAATAATGGAGATACAGTTCTGCAAGTATGGAATGTTTTATTGGAAATATCCTCCTCTTTTATAATATTAAGTTTGGTTTCTTAAATGTTAATACTTTTGAGATATATTTGAGAAATAAAAAATAACTACTTCCCCCCCCCCCCCCCCTTTTTTTGTTTATAACTTTTGATATTTTTTGTGTACTAATACACGCTTCGAATACATTTTTCTAGGCATCATGACGAATCTAATGAGGTATCACACGTATTTTTAGGAATATTATCTCTATTTTTCAACGTTTTCAGGATCTCTAACAGACTACAATATGTGACGTCCCACGGTCAAAGGTACCTTATGGCGGGTATGGAGTTATGCATACCCCAGTAATCTACAATAAATAAGCTATCGATAACACAAAAGATCAACCTTCTAGGTTGCGTAGTTACAGAGATATGATTTTTTGAAAATAATGTTGTGAAATGAGCAACTTTACGATAGAGAAGTTTTAAGTTTAGCCGCCTAAAAAACTATGTTCCTGAAGTAAGTTACATAGTTGACTACAAATAATAATACCTTATATATCTGAGATTAAAAAAATATTGCGACTTGTTCTGTAATGCAAATAGAAACTTTTGATATCGACTGATTTATGTGTATACTAACCAATCTCTTGAAAATAAAGTTTTATTTAATTTTCACGATTGATTGCAATGAGCTCTCAAGATTTAAATTTTATCTATTAGAAAACGACACTGACAGACAGTTTAAGCAAAAAACAATACCGATTTAGAGGTGAAAATGTATTTTCTGACTTTTTCATATAAAATCACAAAATTGAATATTTTTACTTTTAATGTGACACACAATCAATTTTTCTGAGCACATATGAAAGAAATTCTGTCATTCAAATGAAATAAATCCTAAAACCGCAACTAAATACTATATTAAACCCCTTATGCCACTTTAAACTTACATAACAATAACAGTATTTGCTCCATACATTTACGAAAAGGTACCTTATGGAAATAAATCTAATAATACATCACTACAAAATATCAATCATATTACAGTTTATCTTTTATGAATAGAAAATATTAATTTACATTAAACTGCCCCAAATTTAATTAGTTCTTCGTCATAATAATCTTAAAAAAGACCAATAATTTGTATGTAATGAAAAGGTACCTTGTGATTAAGTTACATGATGAGGCATGATGATGATGGAACAGTTAGGATAAACTAATAATATTTTGGGGTTAAGATGGTATAAATCGTCTATTTCCTATCAATAATTGTTGACCGAAGCGAAGCGAAGGTCTACGTTTTGACTCGGGCATTTTGCTTTCGTATGTCCGGATGTTCTCCTCTACAGGTCGCAATTCTTAACCGATTCTCGTGAAATTTTGTGACCGAATTTTATGACTAAATAAAATTTTTTTGTCAATCCGGTTTTTGGAAATTTTTAAAAATGGCGGAGTCGTGATACCTGGCGCCTAAACAAATAGTCGTATCGATATCATAAGACTTTTTTCTTTTTGAAACATGTTTACAGAGTTAATAGCAAAAAATGCAGAAAAAAATTATCGCTGGTTTAGGCGATATTTAGATATTTAATTTTAACTTATTTTAATTTGAGAAGGAGTAGCTAAATTTCGTCAACCCATCTAAGAACTATTTGGCTCAGTTTGTAAACGTTCGCTTTTTCTGTTTGCACAGAGGGTCTGGGTTCGATCCCCAGTAATTGTATGCTGGGATATTATAACTTTTTGTATTTTTTTACACATAAATTTCGTATTGTTTTTCTTTAATTTACTATACACCGTGTTTTTTAACCGTTAACTTCGGGGTATAGTTAAGTACGTTTATAAGAACTAAATGGCATAGTTAATTTTCAAAAAAAAAATTTTTTTTTGTTTTCTTTTTTGTTTTCTTTTTTGTTTAAAAAGTAATTAAATGTAGCATATAGCGTTGTTGTAACACGGGCATTACATTTAACTCAACCAAACAATTGAAATCTGTGACATATCAATGTCATTTCGTACATCAATCGACCGAGATTGTACTTAAGTTTAGTAGCAAATGTATGAACTCATTCTAAACACTAATCAATATGTAAGCCGGCCCTAAGGCAAGTGTACACGCTTGTAGAGGCCTTATAGTAAAAAAATAAATTATGGATTATCTCCGAAATGGACTTAATTAGAACATCGGTGTCTTTGAGAAAGTTACTTGATTTAAGCTCAGGAATGCACCCTTGAAATTAACGGAAATCAAAAAAAACACGGTGTATTTAAAGCTCTTAGCACCATGTTATTTCAAGCTCTGCTCGCGAGGTCTACAGCTCACAGAGCCACTAGTATATTTCGGTTGCTATTGAAGATAAGCGGCATTGAGGTTCAATGACCTCAGATATTCCATAAGGTAATGCGTCGGATATTGGCATTTTTCAGCACCAACCAATGGCTGATTTACTGCATGCGACCAAACCAAATGAAGATTATTCTAGTTAAGAAAGACTTGACGAGAGTAACTTTGGTATAATAGCAGGCTACTTGGATTTGTAATGTCGGTCGATGTACGGTTATAATATTTGCGAGGCGCCCCAACCAGAACTGAAATTATCAAATTAGTTTTGCAGAATGCTAATACAGTTCTCTACCAAACTTCTTTTCCCGTATTGACTAGTTTTTTTGGGAATTTTCAATCTTTTTTCCATAAGGTACCTTTTCTACTAAACTCTGAGACGACATTACTAGGCTTATAACTAACTTATAACAAAAATAAAAACAGGTAAACAAACGTTACGCATTAAGGTTTCAGATCACACAATAAAAAAAAATTGAGCATTTTTTCACCTCTTTACAAAACATTTCATATCTCCGAAACTAGAAACCCTCATAAGGTACCTTTTCCCGTGGAACGTCACATATGATGTCCATTAAACACTCAGTGACACCGACTATACACTGTGTGTGTCTGACCATGGGGCTTTAAATCCAGGGATCGATTCTACTCGCTAAACTGAGCTACTTTTACTATGGCACCAACCCCGAAATCCCGATTTTTTTTTTTTACTTTTTCATACATTTTGGCTGATTAGATGTCGACGTTTTCTATGAAAAAGCCAAAATTTTTTCCCCGATTTGAGGGTTGGTCCCATAGTAAAAGTAGCTTAGTTTAGCGAGTATAATCAAGCCCTGGATTTAAAGCCCCATGGTCAAACACACCATCTATATCGTCGGGTGACAAACAAAAGTCACTAAGTACCACCACAAGTTCATAGCCATAGCTATATTAGTACTAAAAGAAGGTCGATTTTTGTTTAATTTTTTTTTAGTAATTAGTGACTTTTGCTTGTCACCTGACGATATTAGAAGTCAGTTTATCAAAGTGTGTCGAATCCAAGGTCTACGGACAAATTGTGATACACAGTAGAAACTAGTGCGCGACCGAAGTTTCGGTTTCGGCAACTTCGGCATGGGTGTTTCGGCTGAAGGTTCGGTTTCGGACAAAAATATTGCCGAACCATTCGGCCGCAAACGAAACTGTATTTTAGGTACTGTCCGGACGAAGTTTCGGTTACGGCAGGTTTCGGCATAAAAATCATATTACGGCCGAAGGTTAGGTACCGGCCGAAACTAAAGCAAAACCGATGATTCGGTTTCGCAAAAATCCGATTTCGGTCGGACGCTAGCAGAAACACACTGCTACTTGCTTGTTGATTGTCAATCAACGACTAAAGGCTTCCACATCAAGTAATGGATAGGGACTCATAAGAAGGACTAACGTAAAATGAAGTTGTTCTAATGTAGGTAAATTACGCAGTTTTATAGTTACATCGGGTTAGCTATATTTGCTAATATCGTAGGAACAGCCTAGCTTAAAGTTCAAATTTGTGCTATAAAAATGGAAAAGAACGTATTTTTGAGGCAATATCTGTTTGAAATGAGCCTACCTTTTTGGACAAACCACTGGATGTAGAAATCGTCCTCTTCGCTAATGGCAGTCGCGGACGATTGAATTCGTCCGGTTTTTTAACCCTGGAGACAAACAGATACATTTGCTTAAAAAATAATCACATTGGCCGTAAGGGCAACATTATGATGAATACAATCAATGAATCTTTGATAATTAAGAAGTACAGTCAACTGTAAA
This sequence comes from Cydia splendana, assembly GCF_910591565.1. Lineage (NCBI taxonomy): Eukaryota > Metazoa > Arthropoda > Insecta > Lepidoptera > Tortricidae > Cydia > Cydia splendana. The sequence goes on from NC_085977.1 coordinate 9,157,198, forward strand.
AATATGGGTGCACAAATCACCTCAAAAATATGTCCCATAGCTCTTATGTCAGCGAATTAAGAACTATGGGACATATTTTTGAATAAATTGGCTACACCCATATTTTTAGTTGACTGTACCTTCAACCGGCGTGAATAGGGATAAAAACGGTGGATGCAATTTATTTCTTAAAAACGACTTAGATAAATTGTATTACGCAATGTGGGTATACCTGTATATCCTCACGAGCCAGTGCTCGGTGGTGTAGGCCTCCTCCAGGTAGGTCAGGCGGAAGCCGCGGTGGCCGGGCAGCGCGCCGCGCGTCCTGTCGTAGCCCGGCGGGCTTCCGCCGCTGTCGTATCTGACAAACGCCAACGCAAAAGGTTTTATATTCCTTACTCCCTTATTCATAAAACTTTACGGGACTGATTTAGATAAATTATGTTTTATCCCTTTCTTACAAATACACAAGTCAGATAAAGACAAACGATTCATAGCTAATTCAGGCAAGTAGGTATCGCGTTTATGAATAACGCCATTAATAGAGAGAAGGATTTTGACTCTATTGCTAGATCAATGAGGATCTTTAGCTTTTGGCCGCCACAATTTTATATAAAAAGCAATAGTACAGTCTATTAGAATGTATTAAGGTTCATTTTACGCTGTAACCTTTATTAATCTGCTATGGCCGATTGTATTAATCAAAGAGAGATTTTACTTTGTGCTCTAGAGGAAACCTACCTTTTTGTGCAGCCTACACACGATATAAAAACTAAGTTTACGAGTATAACAAGACAAAATAAATGTTGTCTTATTTGTGAATAAGACCAAAAATCGAACTCTTTCTGAATCTTAAAATCTGCTAAAAAAGTTCAAATATCGGGATTGACTTAGTTCTCAGTTCAGGCAGATAATTTTATAGCCAAGGATAATTTGAAAAAAAAAACTCACCTATAATATGATAACTTGTACATTAAACAATTTAACATCGTTTTCGATGCTTCAGAATCTATTCGGTATTCCCCTCTCTCTGTAAAATAGTCCGCTTCCTGAAAAATTAAAATCAAAATAAGAAACGCCTCAAATACGCCTTATATATAAACAAATAAGGTTGAAATTTAAGAGAAACGTACATGAATATCCTTAGGGTGCTCTCCTTCTGCGATCCTGACCATCCATATGAACTTGTTGATGTCATCGCCGGAGTAGCCGATAGCGCCGCCAAATATCACGAGAACGTAGTCTACATCCAACATGGTCATTATTTCGTAGGCGGCGCTTTCATTACTCGCCATGGCCTTGCCGACGAGCGCAATGTGGGAATTATTCCAAGTGTTGTTATCGACTAGAGTTGTTCTATTTCCCATTCCCGCTATCTGAAAATCGTAAATTATTATAAACCCTATTCTAAAGCAATAAAGTTGTATTTAAAGGATAAATAATTCAAGTAACAAATACCTGGTAACCATAATCCCACCAAGACATGACTCTCGCGTCTTCAGCAGTGTTCTGTGATAGCCAACCGTAAGCTTCGCGGAAATCATCCAGGATTTTGCGTGATCTAAAATAAAATAAAACAACTTAATAACAATGAATCGTTAATAATAATATAATATAATATAGCCTTTATTTCTCTTTTTAAATACATATTTACATTAAAAAGATATTTAATTTTACTTGTTTTATTTTTATTGAGGTGCCCAGTGTCGGGCAAAGGCCTCCTCCAGCTCCTTCCAGACTGTCCTGTCCTTAGCTTTGCTGGTCCAAGCATGTTCAGCCACTTTGACAATATCATCGACCCACCTTTGCTTCGGGCGGTGAGCTGCTCGCTTGTTTTCAAGTGGGTGCCAATGTAAAATTTTCTCACTCCATCTATTGTCGGTTGTTCTTACTATATGGCCCGCCCATCTCCATTTTAGCCTACATGCAAGTTCGGCAGCATCTGTTACTTTTGTTATTTTTCTAATATCACAGTTTCTTTTTCTGTCACGTTTTTTAATATTAAGCATACTTCTCTCTGTTGCTCTCTGGAAAACATTTATCTTTTGTATGATGTCTTTGGTAAGTGTCCAAGTTTGGCATCCATATAGTAATGTTGGGAGTACTATTGAGTCCATGGCTTTCCTTTTAAGGTGTATGGGGAGTTTTGACTTAAATATTGTTTTTAAGGACCAGTACTTACTCCATGCTAGTTTTATCCTTCGGTCAACTTCATTTGATGTTAGCTGAGTAAATGATATTATTTTTCCTAAATATATATATTGGTCCACATACTCTATTTGGCTCGATTCTGTTATAATAGGTATTTTTGCGCTGTTTGTCATGGCAAAGGTTTTTTGTCTATTTATCTGCAATCCACACAATTTGCTTTCTTTTTCCAATGTATTAAGCATGTAAACCAAATCCTCATGACTATTTGCAGTCAGAACTATATCATCAGCAAATCGGAGATTGCTTAGGTACTCGCCGTTGATTATCACCCCTTTGGTGTCCCAGTCTAACTTGCGAAATATTGATTCCAGAAGGGCTGTAAATAAATTTGGTGATATAGGGTCTCCCTGTTTCACTCCTCTGTGGATATGAAATGGTTCTCCTTTTTTATCCAGTTTGACAGCCGCCTTGCTATTTCTGTAGATTTCTTTTAATATATTTATGTATGTTGTTTGTACTCCCTGCTCTTCTAGCGCTTCCCATAACGGCTTGTGGTGTATAGAGTCAAATGCCTTGGAATAATCAATGAATGCTATATATAATGTTTTTCTATATTCGATATGCTTTTCAATGAGTTGGGTAAGGGTGAAGATGTGGTCAATAGTGGAGTAGTTTCGCCGAAATCCTGCTTGTTCTCTTGGTTGGTGGCTATCAAGCACTTGTGATATTCTTTTCAGTAATACTGTAGCAAATACCTTGTAAACAGTCTGTTGCAAGCTTATGGGTCTGTAATTTTCTATAGCAGTAGGGTCACCTTTTTTGTAGAGTAGAGTTATAATTGATGTTTCCCATTCTTTAGGAATTCTTTTCTGTGTCATAATTTGATTAAAGAGTTTGGTCAAGACTGGTGTGAGTGGATCTATAATTGCTTTTAGGATATCGTTTGTGATCCCATCGTCTCCGGACGTCTAACAATGAATCGTTAAAAAAGATTAATGTCAAAGACACTCAACGAAGCAACAGTCTGTTTTAGGCGAGCAAAACGACTGAATGCATCTATTTTCATAAATAACTTTGATGCACCGCCTATTTTAGCCAACCCTTTACCAGGCTAACAGTTCAAAAATGACAATCGAATGTCAGTTTTACTGATCGAAAATAGAACACATGTTTGATGTGCCGTATATGGAAAATGTATATCCCTTAGCCCGCAGTCGTATTATGGATGGATTTATCCGCGTGATAAAATTACCGTCACTTTTTAACACCGGGCGATTGAAAGTGACAGACGCGGTTTTATAACGCTGTCACGTAGACAAGAACGACCATCATATCTTTGTTGGTAAAGTCTATTTCAATAGAACTTGCTTACTATGTAAACAAACCGCCATGTTGAAATTGTCTCTGAATGATGAATTTACTAGTGATGGGCAAGACTCCTACTTACTACTTTACTGACGTCAAACCATATCGAATAATAAAATACCAAAAGTAAAAAACAAGCAGTTACTTATTTTTAATTTGTTTAATCACGATCAGAAGACAAATTAGTACTTAAGAATGATATATTGATGTATTTTATAACCGCGGCGGTAGGTACAGAGCGTGGGTTGGGTAGTGTGTAGCGGCTTTATATCACAAACTTTAGTCACAACACTACCCATCATAGACAATTGTAGAATTTAAAAGAAACAAAACCATCATTCCATCAGGTCCTAATAACCCAACTTATGAACCCATGTTAAACTTTTAATTAAATATCCAAGATACAGTTTTATATTTATGTTTTTTACGGAACGGACCGTTTCAATAGTGTATATGTGTATGGTTTCAATGGTATTTGACGAGGTGGTGTGAAAATTCAAAGAGAAACAGTGATAAAACAAAGTTACGTTGTTTGTTTACATAGTTAGCAAGTTCTATTGAAATAGACTTTAAAGGGTTAAGGATTGATGATCAGTCAATCGATAGTACAAACAGCAACACTCTTAACTGTCCATCGGTGGACCTTATTACAAAAGGCATAAGGTCCACCGATGTACAGTTAACAGTGTGGGCGATGGTACAACAGACAGTAAGAAGTTGTTTATTGTTTAAACTGTGTACCCGTCCTTTTATAACTAACACGGGACTTAATCGCGTAAAACTTACGGTTATTTATGGCCTGACGTTTCGAACGTGACGTTACGTTCGTGGTCACAGGCTGACTGGCGAGGAATTGTATCAACATTGCAACAACAACACTTGTACGCTAGGGTTGTCACTTTGCCTACACACAACACTCACGACATCCGATGGTATGTGATGGGATGTTTTTTCACCCTTACATTTGCTAATCAATGGATTCCACGAAGACGATATCCCCTGTCCCTCATTCTTAAGTCCCGTGTTAGTTATAAAAGTATGAGTGAAAATCTTGTTAGTTTAAATCAATATATTGTATACCCGTCGTTCCCGTAGCTGGCCAGCACGATGCTCGGGCTGGAGTAGGCGTTGGAGGTGGCCCAGGTGCAGTGCACGGAGAACAGCATGAGCAGGATCATGAACGCGATCAGCGTGCCGGAGCGCACGTTCATGCCGAGCCCCGAGTCCGCCGGGGGGGTCGGCTCCAGCGTACGCTTCTTCAGCTTGCCCGCCTGCTCACACAATTACTACATTAGAATAACCCCGTAAAACTGTTTAACTAATATACTCTGTCAAGTGACTTCCGTCAGTAGAAAAGAGCGAGTGGATGAGATTGGCTCGGGATAAGTGGCGTACTCGAAGAGAGGCCTATGCTCAGCAGTGGGCGATAAAAGGCTGATATGATGATGATGATGATGATGATGATGATGATGATGTAGGCGCGAAGCGTTATCGTCCCAAAGAAAATTTGAATTTCACGCCTTTTTTACTGACAAACTTGTTTGACCAGCTATAATATCAAATACAGTAAAACCGCGAACGAACAGATAGACGGACGTGTCGAAGCTATGAGGATTAGCTATGAACTATATGAAGCTAACTAAAAAGCTATAACAACTACTTGTTAACCAAGAAACATAAAGGCGGTGTTAAATAAGATGACGTATTGAAAGCTATAACCAGATAACATCAAGAAAGAGTTTGTACGAAAAATAAAGAGTATAGAAGCTTCAGCACGGCACCGTACGGAAAATACATATTTCACTTCATTTCTTTAAACTATAAAAGTTAAAGCGCTTAATCATGGGAATAAAAGCAAGCGCGCCATCAATACCGTTTAACATATAATATGTGGCATACGGAACATATTTGCAATCACACACTATCAGAAAAACAGAAAAATGATTGATATTGTAATAAAACACCATAATGTACTGTAATATCAGGAAAATGATCTTGTAATTTGATTTACTCCATGACTATAAGTACTTAAACATGCTTATTAGTTTCTCATAAACTAGGCCAACTACATGCATTTCAACAAACAGACCATGAATATTGAATTACTGCATTATGTATAATATGTTAGAAATTGAAACCTTATTTCAACAAGAACATGGTGTACTTTTCAATATTAAAACCCTTGACAGCAATTTTTATGCTCAACTTTAGCTATCGATTGAATATTTATTGGCAAATTAACATAACCTACCATGTCAAAAAATAATAAAAGTTATGTTATATTATATTTCATATACATAATTGTAAAAAACATGTGTTGTATATTAGAATCACCTAGTATTACAAAACTCGTACATTCATTGTTTGTGTTTTCACATTCCATCGTTTTTTCACGGAAAGGTACATACGTAAGTACTGAGGTTGACTGAAGTAGCACGACAAATACGAACGTTTCCGGGAAAAAACGAATTATGCACTACATCTGTACAGTGTGCAATTCTAATTTTGCACGCTTATGGACGAATTTGCAAAATCAAATCTTTTTAATTAACATCAAACGAAAGTGTTTGCAACTTTGCATCTCTATAGCTCCAACTTCGACGTCACTTACCCCGGCGACTCACGACTTTTCCAAGCAGTGGGAAAGTGCCATACTTTAAGGGAGGAAAACATGATTCACGATCTACTGTCCATGTATTTTTTTGTGTTTTCGACATTTAGAGACTATCCATCTCTAATAAAGTATCTAATATTTCATTGATTCCATATTGGTCATTGTTTTTTGTAGTTTTGGTTATTTTTAAAATTTGACATGTAAAAGTGACCCCATGGCCTATTTGCTCAATAAATGTTTGTTTGTTTGTTCTCATGACCTATTACAAAAGCGCAATAGCGTTCTAAACACAAACATACCTTATCATAGAGGTTCTTCTCATCCGAGTCGGAGGGCGCGACGGGCAGCTCATCCTCACGTAACACGAGGTCCAGTAGTATGGAGAACGCGATGCCGGCCAGCACGCACACGACCGGCGTCAGGGTCAACATCAGTCGCACCATCACACCCGCGAAGTATACGGCGCTAAGGGCGTACAGCGCCACTGGAAATTAACAATAACTTTAAAAACATTGTATGTTTCTCAAAAAGGTAGTTTAATCACTGGAAAACTTATAAAAGTGATTTCTGAATTCAAAGTTAGGAAAATGATGAGTAGCAAAGGTGTGTTAACAATTGGGATAAAAGATCACTTCCAACAAATGTTTTAAGTTGATACTCACCATGATTAACTCAACTTATTATAAATATAATTAAATGTTATTAAAATAGTAGGTTGAGGTAATGAAATGGCGATTCGTTACATACTGTGAAAGAGACTGATTGAAAACCAGTTGATTGAGTAATAAATTAAACTGTAAAATCTAATTATTTTCTCATTCCTAAAGTTGAAGTTTTGTAAGATAAATCTAGACTGACTTCTCAGTGACAATGTGTGGATAAACGTCATATTTTATAGGAATTTGCCATTTATGGTAGCACTTCCACATTCTGTCAATTAAGTCTGTTCAGAATTAGCTTGTTCTGACTATCAATAATTTACTCACCAAACACTCTCTCATCGTTGACATTCTTGATGCAATACCACAGGCCCACAGGGAATGTGCAGACCAGCACGTGGAGGTCGAAGAAGAATGAGGACCAAGTGGTCGGCTGGTGCTCGGACACGGACGCGATGATCGGGATGTGGATCTTGGCGTAGCCTGTGTCCCATAGCGAGTAGAACCTGCATTAAAAAAACATGTTAAATTCAATATATGATATCAAGAATTATACAGGGTGGCTAAAAAATAACTGCATTCCCGTTGCCAGGGAGGTTTTGGGATTATACTGAGCAACTTTTACTATGGGATTAACCCCGAAATCGCGAAAAAAAAATTACCCTCCCTTAGAATATGGACCACCCAAAACGTATGAAACAGCCAAATTTTTTGGTTGGTCCCATAGTAAAAGTTGCTCAGTATAATCCCAAAACCTCCCTGGCAAAGGGAATGCAGTTACTTTTTAGCCACCCTGTATAAAATGTTTCTGATTTGGACCTATCTTGACCATTCAGTGCGATGAAACATGTGACTTAAAATAAAAAGCTGTTTGACCTATTAGTATTGTGTTAAGTACTTAAATAATTAAGTATTTACAAGACTGAGTCCTTAGAACAACCGTTACTACACAGCAATACCTACCGTCTAGGTCAAGTGATAGGACTCTACAACTTAAGGGAATCTTACCGTCCACTCCACGGAGCGATAACGCCCATGTAGGTCAACGCCACCACGGCCAAGAACACTAGCGCGGCGGCGACCAGTCCACCGACTATCAGCAGCTGCTTAAACTGGCCCTTGGGACTCAGCAGGTGCAGGTATTTGAGGGCGCCGACCGCCATCATGAGGGCGAACACACCTACAATATAACAGCTATTATAGCCGAAAGGTGTCGTGTTTCGGAGGTTCCGGGGCAAACTGCCTAATCCGACACAAGACCAGACGATGCAACGGAGCCACGCCGTTTTATCGCCTAAATAGTGTTTAGTTTTAAGTTTATAAAATACATATGTATGTTAGTCAGTAAGGTATTTGTAATATAGGCCTTGTTGCCTGATTTAAATTTCTAAATAAAAATAAATAAATAGCAACAGGTGGGACGGTGTTATAGCGATTTTGTGCGCGCGTTGCGAGGTGCCCTCATTCTGGACTGACATATTCAATTACATACTTCCAATTGATCTAAGACATTGATGCTCCCAATTTCTGGCATTGGTCAAAAATAAATATATTATTCGTATTACGGACAGTTTATTCAGGCAAACGAGCATACGAATCGCCTGATGGTAAACGATTTCCGTCGCCTATGCTGGTCACCCGCAACACCAGAGGGGTGACCGGCCTTTAAGATAGCCTAGCCTAGAAGACCGGGAGTACGCTCTTTTGTCCTAAAAGAAGTGTAATATTCAACTGTTAACTGTCAATTTTTGTACCAAATGAAAGTTAGTAAATTTTCGAAATCATCGCGTACCCGGGAATGGTACCTAAGCCATTGGTAATAGCAGGGGTGCGAAACTCCTGACTTCGGTCAAACTCGGCTCCGCTCGGCTCAGCATTGCTCCGAGCAATTATTAGGGTTGGCACCACTTGACTTCCTTTTGCGTGCACGACCACAGATAAGATAATCACTTGATTTTTGACAACCCTAAATAGCCGAAAGGGATAGTGCCATATATTAGAAAGGGATAGCACGATTCGACCCTGAACCGCTGTCAAACTTCGTTTTTGTAGGAAGTTTCCTTTCTGTACGGTAGTACTATTAATTATTCTGTGGTAATAGTGATCCAAAAGACTCGAGCCTTTTAGTTCTTTTTTTAGGGCCTAAAGGCTTTTAGCCTTTTAGGCGTCGAGAGATGAGGCGAGACCTAAAAAAGAGCTAAAAGGCTCAAGTCTTTTGGATCACTAATTGGTAAGGTTTAACTTCCGGGGAATTTCCGTCCCTGATTGAAAAACCTGTTGGTGACGGAAGTTTGGCCATCCGAAACATTATTACATATTACTTTTTTTTTGGATAAATAGTTTTTGTAAAACGAGGGGAGGCCTTTGCCCAGCAGTGGGACACCAAAGTAGGCTTGAAAAAAAAAGGTTTTGTAATATAACTTATTAAAAAAATAATTTTATACATACTCATATTTGTACAATATAAAGAATAGTGCAAATAATCATTTTATCTATTTGAAATCGGGCCAATTTAATGCTTTACTCATAGTAATTTCAGTTAGGTATTCAACATCAACACGCATTTTACCGCTAACATTATTATGTTTAATACTGTGTAATAGCAGAATGTTCAAGGCCGTAAAACAATAAGCATGTTCAATAGTAAAACAGATGGTTGTGTATGTAGATGAGTTGCTTATGCTGTAACAAGCATTTATGGCAGCCAATTTCACATAACGCACATACAATGCGGTGATAAGGATAAAATGGTAGTTTGAACAACCATTAAATCTATGGGACCTTATCATACCATATCTAGCCGCAATATGTACATGCAAACTTTTTCCTGTTGTTTTAAAGCCATAAGAATAATTTCAAAACTCGATTAGTTTTTGGTTTCACGTAAATAGAACCCTAGTTTAATTTATATTCCAACAGTTCACTAACATGCTATTATCAGTACAGTTAACCCTTACTTCAACAATGTACCAAACTCTTGCCATAACTGAATCTTGACCCTCTTTTTGTACTTTTTCCAAACCAGAATCATTACTACAATGCCCAGGACCAGAGTCAGTGGAGGAATATGATTCGAGCCCTACACCTCAACAGAGGGCCAATAGCCTTGTAAGACCCAAGTAAATTTTTGCGCTATTGAATTTGGAACTTTCTTTTATTTCTATAAGAGTTCATATCCCGAATTAATGTGTACTTGTACAAGTACGCGGGGACTTACGAGGATAGAATGAAAATAAGAATCATTACTACTATTGATAGCCAATGAGGTTTTAACTCATGGTTTTCCATGTATTCTATTGATTTAAGGTTTAACAGAAGTCTTACCTGAAGCAGCCATATGTTCACTAGTCCGTATGGGCTGGAAACCAACAAACGGGATCTGCATTGACATCAGCAGGCCTACTATGTAGAAGACAGAGTAGCTGACAAACAGCCTCTGTGAGAACCGGCCCATGATGAGCAGCACAAACACATGCAGGGGAATCAGGTTGATGATGAACACATAGCCACCCCATGCTGATACCTGAAATAAAATGCTTAATGTATACTCATGTGACTTTTTTGATTAAGGGCGTCTGCTAGTTAGCTCGGGGGCATGGAGCAATTGGAGCAGGTGAGCGGGATAAGGAAAATAGTATGAGAGCTACTAACTGACGCAGACGGTGGATTCTATCTACAATTCCACCGCGCGCGTGCGCCTGCTTTGTGGGGTGTCAGCTAGCGGACGCCCTAAATCCAAAAAGTTATTGTGATATATTGTATGTCTTTCTTTCAAGACTCTTGGAGCATGTTACATGGGAACATTTCTTTATAGTCACTGGCACAAGTATCACAGGGCCTTAAGAATGTTTTATACTTTTGGTGAATAGTATTGTACTCATATTTGTTTTAATATTTGTATGAAGACACAGTGTGTTAATTTTATAACTTGCTTATTGTAATAAGAGAAAATAAGATGAAGTATTATCTTGAATAAATATGTGATAAGATCTATAAGAACTTAACACAAGTGTTTATATGATAACAAAACACATAAAAATACTTAAACATACCGTTTTTGATTAGTGTTTTTTGCTCCTTTTGTGAAATTGAATGTGTAAAAAACATATGTTGAAATTAACTCACATTTATAGATGGGTCTATCCCGAATTTATTTTATAACCTTTATTTACAGACGTTACGACACAGGTTTCACAGGTGTCGAAACGACGGTAAATAAAGGTAATAAAATAAATTTGCGATAGACCTGTCTATACACGGTGTAACATGAGGAAACCGAATAATTTTAACCACGCATTTCTGAGGTTAAAAGAAGGAAAAAATGTAATATGAGTATAGGTCAATTTGGCCAAAAAAAAAATTTTTTTGTTTGTTTTGTTTTTTCAATTTTTTGAATGTATTTGTAAATAAAAAATAAATGTTATTGGTAAACTTGTCACTTAAAATTGATTTATACAATTTTTTTCGTAATACCTACTTTTTGCAAAGTGTTACTTGTCACTTTTTGACATCTATCAATAAGGATATTTAGACTACGTCCCATAGCAGCAACATCACCATCAAAAAGGCCTTGTACACTTTGTAACAATAAAAACTTGTTTTTTTTTTAATTAATATTATCTCTGAAACTAGTCGAATATCAAAAAAGTTTATAGGATATTTTTGTCTCTAAATATGATCAGGAATATGCTGTTAAAATTATTCGATTTCCTCGTGTTACACCGTGTATATGTGAGTTAATATGTGTTCAAAACACGAAAGTGTTAAATATTATATATGTTTAAAAAATATATATATTCTAAGTGAATTTTACAAATTCTTATGAGAATAAAGAATCTTCAAAGTAATGACATACAACAATATTGTGTCATTAATATTTACTTGATGTTCAATTACCAATAAAATTACAAAATTTAATCAAGGTATCATGTAAACTGCATGTGTCATCCCCAAGTTGCCCCCACACTAGTCAGCTCTAGCTCAGTATTTGATTGGTTAATTGGTTCCTCTTACATGTCTTCCAATTTACATGTCTCAATTGGAGTATTGAGAATCAAATAGGTCTTAACTCTCATTGGACTCTAGTAGGAAGGTCCAAAATTATGAATTTAGTGGAAGTATTATGTGTTGAGTTGATGCCCTTGTTGGTCTTCTTGATTAGACCAATTAGAAAAATAAATTAAAGGTTAATTAGGAATTATAATTAATTAATAAGTTAGTTAGTTAATAATGCTAGTATAAACAACATTTTTCATAAATTAATATGACCCAACTTACCATGTAAAAGTAAGAAATAGCAGTGCAGATAGACCAGAAAATGGAACCACTCTTCACACTCTTCAGCCAAAGATAGTAAGTGAACTGCAGAGCAAAAATTGCAATTCCCTCATTGTCGTAACTGCCAGCTACGGACCGGCTGCTGTAGCCAGGGATGATAGCAATGAAGCAGGCTGCAAAAAGACCGGCTCCGCGGGACCATAGCTCAGATGTTAGCAGATATGTTGCTATGGCTGTCAGGCCACTGTTGAAAATAATTTACTGTATATAATTAAAGCAATAAATAGAATATTGACAATATAATTAATTCAATGAGAGTTACATGTTTTTGTATGCTAAATAGCTATATAACATTTCTAATTGGAAAATCATTTAATTTTGTTTAACAAAAAATAAAAGGAAATTAGAAATAGAAAGATTAACATAAATAATAAGAAAACATACCTGAAAACCGGAGCTAGAAACACACAAATATCTCTTATATGAATGGGGATATTCAATGTGTGAAGGATCCAGTGTATGGTCCCTGAAGTGATCATAAGGCCCGGGTACACGGTACCGCCCACAATGCGCCCCAAGGGGTACCATGCTCGCTCGTCAAACCAATTCAAAAAGTTGTAAAACCCGTGCTGTACCATATAAGCGGTAGATCGGTAGTTGAACCTAGAACACATACATCGTTTAGAACGGAGGGGGCGAGACACAGAATAGGTTACAAATCAAATTAACTCTATCTTACCATGGGTCAAACTCGTGAATAATACTTTCAAACCGTATAACAGCGAAAAGCCGAGAAGCAAACCCGGCCAACCAAGCCAACGTGAGAACCGTAACAGTGATAAGAGTACTGAAGCCGGTCGTATTATTAAACAACCCCTTGTTGGGGCCATTGGCCGGCTTCACGGAGCTTACGGCCGGCATCTTCTTATCGTAAAACACCGCAAACTATTATAGAAATGTTTTTTCATACATTAGTTCCAGCAATTCGATTTTGTGAAAAATTGACTTTCAGCCGACTGACACGACACGTCTCTCTTTAAAAAGTTGCCAGAATTAAAAAAACTATGGATGCGTTCAGTTCAGAAGGCCAAGTTATATTCGTAAAATTATATGTGGCCAAGTTTTGTGGAAAACCCCTGTAAAAAACGCCTAATAGATATATTAGAGTTTAAAGAAAGCTTTATTAAAAAAAACTGTGTGTGTCAACAAGGCTTAAATGAAACCTAGAGCTAGGAGTGAATCTTTTTTTGATTATGGGTTCTGTACAAATTAAGTCATACTAATTTATTAACATTATTTTAAGTTATAACGAACAGAAATACATAAATTTTAATATTTTCTTTATATCGTTTATGTATTTGTTACTAACATCTTTGAACAAAATCTATGTAGGTACCTTACAATACTATGTAACTGCATCTTGAACCTTGTTTATGTTTAATACGGAACCCTAATCAAAACTTATTTGACATGACGTTGACAGTTTCATTTACCTATATTACTTTGATTGGGGTTTGTTTGTTGACGGGAGACATGAAAATTATGATTCAGTTCATTTAGAAAGTTGGAATATTTAAGTTTCCACGTATATAATACAAGACAGTGTGCTAAAATATTATTTAATCGATTTAAATGACAAATTATCAGGAAATAGTCAACTTGAACGTCGGCGGGACTAAGTAAGTTCTAATTTTGTTTATTTGCACAGATTGGAATGTAACTATTTAATCTAGATTCGAGTAGGTATCATGAATAATCTGTATTGGATAATGTTGTGGATATTATCTACATCTCGTTTAACTAAGGCTGTTTCAACGTGAAACGATAAAAATGTCTGTACTGTATCTATTAACGTGGCTCTCGCAAATACATTAGAAACAGTTAATTAGTTACCCTCTTATCGTGCCTTTCAGAGCCGGCCGGTAGAAAGATTGTGATGTCAAATGTTTTATTAATTTATATAGTTGATTAAAACTTTATAATACATTTAGGCACATTTAGGGTGCCTTAGTGTCTCTAATCCTTTGGTATTGAAGTCCATTATAGAATAAAGCTATTCAATGTTGTACCTAGTAATCCCTCTTAAACACCATAGGTACACCATGTGATATGCAAACTTTTAGTGCTCCAAAACTTAATAGCATGTTATTTACTTATCTACTTTTTATGAGTTAAGGAGATATATTGTCTAATATTTATATTGACGACCGGTCTGGCCTAGTAGGTAGTGACCCTGCCTGTGAAGCCAATGGTCCTGGATTCGAATCCCGGTAAGGGCATTTATTTGTGTGATGAACACATATATCTGTTCCTGAGTCATGGGTATTTTCTATATATATAAGTATGTATTTATCTATATAAATTTTGCTTAGTTTGGGGCTAGGTTGATCTGTGTAAGATGTCCCCTGATATTTATTTTATTTATAATATTAAAATAATTTAATAAAGAAGGCACACAGCAACCAAAATCTCATTTAAAGCTATATATAAGATAAATAACATAATTTTCATCCTATTTCAGATTTGCTACATCCTGGCACACACTGACATGGGTGTCGGACACATTTTTCACAGCCCTACTCAGTGGGCGCATACCTACAGTCAGAGATGACACTGGTGCTATATTCATAGACCGAGATCCAAACTTGTTTGGGCTCATCTTAAATTTCCTCCGAACCAGAGATATAGACCTGAATAATGTCAACATTAGAGCACTCAGACATGAATGCGACTACTTTGGCATCACTCCTCTTAGCAGAAGACTGGCTTTATGTGATGAGATGAATCATTCTTCATGTGGAGATGTGCTCTTCTATGGATACCTACCACCACCTTGTGAGTAAATATTTTATTCATATTAATGTATAACATCAAACATCAACATTTATTCAGCAAATAGGCCACAAGGGCACTTTTACACGTCAACATTGAATTTACATACAAGCAAAAATAATAACATCAACAATTTTATAAAATAAAACTAACAATTCAATCTAATGTATTACAATTACTAAGAGATGTATATGGTCTCTTAATGTCGAATTACATACAAAATACACATACAAAACGCAAAAAAAAATCTATAATATTTAGAGGTGTAAATGTCTCTAGGTGTCAGAACTATAAGATTATATAGTTTATCAAGTTATCCTTAGAGATTAATACATTCATTAAGAGAAAAGAAACATATGAGAGCAAAATGAGGCGTCTCACTGTAATTAATTAATAAAAATAAAGTTACTAAGTATAATAGCTTGTGTTAGCTTAAACAGACCAGTCTCCACAAACAGCACCCGTTCACGAAAAATGTATATGCTCAAAAATAGCATAAAACTTTTCAGTTGACTTAGGATGTATGGTAAAAAATAATATTATTTACAGGATTTTTACATGGATTTCCAAACTGGTATAATACATGGGTTAATCTCACATGAGAATTAGATACCGTTATAACATCATGTAGAAATTTATAATGGGCCTTTTATGACTTGATCCCCATCATTCATTCCTTCTTCTATTACTTTGTTACTGGGATTGTAGTATTTTCTAAGTTTAGCCTGCATACCTTTTGCCTTTAGGCCGTGCAGGTGTGCAGAGTAGTCATGCTAGGACCTGGAACTTATAAACTTTTTGTGGGTTTCTGCCATATGTTACTTGCAGTTTTTGGGTGGCCAAAATTTTTAAAAAGTTTTGGAACCCCTGCTCTAAGTACTGCTTGACTATTTTCATTAAATATGTGGTAAAAGTTTTATCATTATCACACATTTATCTATAGTATGATATAATCAAAAACCTTGTTTTTTTTATCTAAGCCATAATGGCGTTTTTGTGTTATCTCTAATGACTAATGACAATTATGAGTGCTTTAGATTGCCAAAATATATTTAGCCTTGAATATATTTATGTAAACAAGGTATAATAATAATATAGTTGTTTATTTGGGTTTCTATAACATGTAAATTAAATATCTTTTGACTAACTTTGTATCAGCAAATCTTAAGTAAAGTAGAGAAGAAATGTACACAAGTTCTGTAAAGAAATTTAAAAATATTTGTCTAGTCCCCAAGCGGCATTGAACTATCTTATAGTTAAGGGGGATCATAATTCATAAGCCGGGTCCACACAGAGCTAGCATAGTGTAGACATGCCTCGGCCGCGGCGGAGCGCTCTGTGTGGACCTGGCTATAGCCCAAACCATCTTGTTACAATGAATGGAGACCTGTGTCCTGCAATGAAATGTTTATATGCTAATAATGATGATATAGAGTCCGCTGCTCAAAAGTGATTTGTGTTTCGTGTTTGTGGTCAGTTTTTCGATATTGAAATGTTATGCTTATTTATAAGTAGGTGTGAAAGCAATGCGTAGACTAGACTAGAGATATCATTAAGCAAGCATTCGATATTATTTGATAATTTATCAGCAAGAATTAATTAATCCTTATCAAAAGATAACTGAGTTATTGAAATGATAACTATGCATATTGTAATTTTGTTTATATTTACTACTCTATTTTTTACTCTTGATGACCTAAAGTATTTACAGTAAGATCTATCCACTGAGAATACTAAAAGGTACATTTTAATGTCTTTGATTTTTATAGAGTTTTGTAAGACTATCCCCCATATATTCTTACAAAACCTATTTAGTAAATCTAGCAGTTTTTTTATTCAGTAGACTATAACACATTAGATATGAGCGCCGCGCCGGCGCGCCGCCGCCGCCGACGCTGCGCTATCGGCGTGGCATCGGCGTGACCTTGTTAGATACTACTACTTTCAGAATCATATAATATATATTTTATCTAGTTTAGATCTTTAACGGCGCCAGTCTGAATAGCTTATAGACATTCAAAAGGTATTTTAGGACCATATAATTCTAAAATATCGATGGTAAATTCAAACTTTTCTGTTTGGTAACCGCGCTACTAGTGTTAGAGCAACGAAATGACTAATTTTGCCAGCTGGCTAGCTCATCCGTCATTCACCGCGAATTCAATTATTGCAAGCATGGTTTAAATGTCTTAAAAAGGTGTAAAAGGGGGTTAATTTCAGATATTAAGCGTTTTCACGCCCAAAGGTCCGGCCGTTGGCTTTGCACGGAAGGCATCGGAAACGGAATCAGGTCTCATTTTAAGCTTGGCCATTGTTCAAATTTCAAGCTTTGCTCTCTCGCAGACCAATCTTTGGCCTCGCATCGCTCGCATAGAAGTAAGCCGCTATCTGAACCTCCAAGTTTTCGGCCCTGTTTGGAGCGTAACTTTTGGCCTCGCCTTTAAAATGCTTGGTTCTTCTCCAATCTTAGCTCCACTGCAGCACGGCCTTTGGCCTCCCACGAATGCAGCTACAGGAGAGCCCCAGAGGTCTTTAACACTGTGGCCACGGTCTTTATCGGCCTTCGGTCTTGCTTACACTGGACCAATTCCAAGCTCTGCCCTCTTGCAGCTTGGCCTTCGTCCTCGCACAGAAGCGCGCCGTAATCGCACTCCGCGCATTCGGCCGTCAGCCAAGCTCACACTTGGCGTTCGATTCTAAGCTGTATGCTTACCTGCAGCTCAGCCTCTGGCCTCGGATAGGAAGGCGTCCGAATCTGGTCTTCGGTGTTAGGTAGAGATGGGTAACTACCCGGGTAAATACCCGAGAGCGGGTATTTACCCGGTAAATACCCGATATTTACCTACCCGCGGGTAAATACGCGGGTATTTTCGTTTTTCTTCTAAATTTGATGTGTTTAATGGTATGTGAGTATAAATAAGATTAATTTAAGTATTTTTTTATAATGTTACATAAAATGTATGTTCAAACTAATTACGGAAAGGTGGCTATGAGGTGAAGTTCGATTTTAACATATCAGTACAATTATGAAAATCGTGTAAAATCATTCCCCGGCTTCCGGAAATGTTTTAAAACGCTTTTAATATACATTAGAAAGATGAAAATAAAGACTACTTATAAATGATAATAAAAAAAATTGTGCAGTATCACAACTTGGGAAGCTCATAAGTCAAATACAGTTAGTTTTAGGAGAAAAATGTATATAACCTTTTTTGTATAAAATTATGTCTACTTTAGTTTGTACATACAACACTTTTCGATATTAATGACAGAATCCAAGAAATATGAAAAAGTTCACTTTTACCCCCCTCCCCCCAACCACACCCCCCGCCGACCGAAGATGGAATGTGTATTATCAACGTATAAGTACGATAATTTACTCAAATCTAAAAAAAATACTCTTATGACGGCCTTTTTTTTATATTTATCAAAATTGCACTAAAAATTCCTTAGTTACAACTGCAGGTTTAAGGTTTAGCTGCTAAACCATTTCATTTTAAATGACACACAATAATTACAACCATTAACTCGGTTTATATCTCCACTTTAACACAAATCGACATGTGCAACAAAAATTGAATCTACCCGTCCATTTGGGTAGATACGGGTAAATACCGGGTAGATGGGTATTTACCGGGTATTTACCTGGGTGGGTAAATTGGGTAAATACCCGCGACCCATCTCTAGTGTTAGGTGGAGCTCGGCCTTGGGCTTCACTTTTTGACATAAACCGGTTTGTTGGGTCGATATTGGTTAATAACGGAGCTTGATTTTCCTCACTTCGGCTCTTTGGACAGTCGACCAGATGTTTCCTGATACAGTCAATCCGCTACTTTTTACTTAGGGGTCATCCATTTATTACATCACACGTTTAGGGGGAGGGAGGGGGTCAAGAAAATGTGACATGTGTGACAAGGGGGAGGAGGAGTCACAAACTTTGTGACGTCACTTTAACTTCATCAGTAATCGAAAATTTATTTAAATTATTTTATACGCTAATATACATTTAAATAACAAGTTTTTGAAACGAGAATCGTTTTTATTCGTTTAATTTTATTTCTTAATCAGTTTGGGTTATAAAATTACTAATATTTCTTTTGTCAAAAATATTTTGATAAAATATTAAATAAATATTTGCCGATTTCGTTGAAGAAATGTGACGTCACACCAGGGGGGAGGGGCTTGCCAAATGTGACCAAGTGTGACAAGGAGGGGGGAGGGGTAAAAAAACCTAGAAATTCGTGTGACGTAATTAATGGATGACCCCTTAGCACAATAGATAAGGGCCTCGCAAAGATCTTCCGGCCAGGGCCTCGCCAAGATTAAGACCGCCTATAAAACGTTTTTCGTACCTTTATTCAATAAATATTGCTTGCAATTCAAAAATGCACTTATTTTATAACTTTCTTACAGTAAAAACGTGTAAATTCGGTAAAATTTTGGTTTTAATTATTTTTTCATTAATCAAAGGTGTTTCAAGGCCACGCCGCCGATTCGCCGCCGCCGCCGACCGATTTTGACCGGCGCGCCGCCGCCGGCTAAATGCCTATCGGCGCTCATATCTATAACACATTACAAATAAATAAATATATAAAATAAATAACTCTTTTTGACGCTATATATATTATTATGTGATTATGACCATACAAGTTACGATATAATTTCATCCTTAGCACTCCATTTTAAAGTTAAAATTAGTTTGCATTCTAAAAAAGTGAGATGTCTTGAAATTATTAACCAAAACGTAACAATAACATTTTGAACATACAATTATTTGGGGTTATTTGTAAAAAGAACAACTTAACCATAACCATGTAAGAATTAATGCAAGTACAATATAATATACATTTTTTTTGCAGTAAGCACTCCATTACCAGGCAACAGCAACAGTAGAAATAGCAATGGATGTTCTAGAAAAAACTCCACCGCGTCAAACGCGGATGCACCTTGTAATAGGACACACTCAAGGAACTCTTCCCTGGACCTTAGGACTGTGGGCAGGATACCTTCGCAGGACCAATTGAGGTCAGTAATACCACAGAATAAATAATAGTACTGCCGTACAGAAAGGAAACTTCCTACAAAACCGAAGTTTGACAGCGGTTAAGAGTCGAATCATGCTGTCCCTTTCTAATATATGGCACTATCCCTTTCGGCTGTTTAGGGTTGTCAAAATTCAAGCCATTATCTTATCTGTGGTCGTGCACGCAAAGGGACGTCAAGTTGTCTCAACCCTAATAATTGTTCGGAGCAATGCTGAGCCGAGCGGAGTCGAGTTTGGCCGAAGTCAGGAATTTCGCACCCCTGGTAATACCGAAATGTTGGTAACCGAAAAAATATAGCCATATCCACGTCTATGGTCACACTATCGTGTGCTGCGTGTCATCATGAACCGTATCGGAACGCATTAAGGTTGATATTGGCTTGCAGCCGCGCGTGTCAGTTGACGTCATTGTCGGTCAAATACTAAAATAAATAGTGTTAGTTGTTGGTAAATAAAGTGTATACCTACGGGTCATTCTGAATCATGGTTGGTATATTCCGAAAATGAATTCTGATGTGGTGGAATTATGACCATTGTGGATGATTTTGGAATAACCCGACATTCAGAAGTGATCCGCAACTATCCAAATAGACCTTACCGTTGTATACACTCTAGAGTCTTAAGTAATATTGGATCAATCTTCAGGCCAATTTGAACATACACTGACATGAAAAGGACATCCAAATGTTGTGATTTAGGTAGTTATCGCTCGTACTTTTCTGTACATGTATTGGCACGAGCGAGACGCATGATTATGCTGTCTCCCTACAGATACATTATAGACACTTCTTCATTAAAACGACTCTAATTAATAACATGCGTCGTTCCTAAAAAAACAAATGTCGAAAAGTCAAACAAGGACAAATTAATCCCAATAAAAGAAAATACCTATTGATAATAATCGTAATCGATTATAAATAACAGCATAATTATTTAGTAGGTATGTAATATCTAAAATAATGTAGACTTGTACAATCAACTGCAAAAATATGGGTGTAGCCAACTTATTCAAAAATATGTCCCATCATACTCGTAGTTCTTAATTCGCTGACATAAGAGCTATGGGACATATTTTTGAGATGATTTGTGCACCCATATTTTTACAGTTGACTATACCTAAAGCAAACATCTATTTGGGGACTTATTATGATGTGGCATAGCAATAGCAATGCCTGCTTCTTATTGTTAGGTCTGAATAGATACTCGTAGGATGTTTACAAAAACAACACAGAGTCATTTTTTTTGCGTCTAGTTTAAGCAATTGCTTTGTTAATATAACTTTACAATGGTTGTAATGTTTTATGTAAACCTGTTTATGTGCAATAAAGTGACATACATACATACATACATAAAAATAAAATGTTGATATTGTTTTCAGTCGATGTGGCCGTGGTCATTCCAGAGCCGCTTCTTTAGGCAATGCAGACTGTTATAAAGGGATACGCCCGCCGGAACGTAAGTCCCAATACAAATTATACAATAATCGAATTTAAACTGTTGTGAGACATAATACTAACATTGAATAACATTGAATTGAGTACGCGATACACGGCAGTCGTGAACGCTGCTCGCACTGTCAGTGCTTGAGAAAGGAGATTTAGGCTCTCCGAAACATGTCGCGCGAGTGACTAAAAACAAGTGAGTCTAAACCGTAAAATTATTCAACAAATTATACACTTACTCTACTTCCAACTCTATTGTCGTCACAATTACGTTCTTTTTCCAGTAAACGCGTGGGCAGACAGCATGAAAGTTCAAATTATAAAGGCACACCACAATTGGATTGCGGTTGCATACACACACTTCGTTACTGGATACAGGTATGTCTTAAAAGGCCCTAATAAAAATCACTTTTTCTATTTGTTTGTCCTATTTTGTCCTGCATAATATATCGCAGATTTGGATTTCGTATCGACAAATTTTATTAAATCGTAGGATATTTGGAACACTCCACTGAATTATCTAATTTCTAATGTATGTATCGTATAAACGCGAATTTTATGGTGATTTTAAGTATAGGAGTTTATTTCTCTGTGTTATTTAGGTCTGTGGGACATTGCATTTGTTTTTATTAAAACAATAGCAATGATCTTGGTTAATGGTCTTTGTAATACTTTTTTCATCAGATTGACAGATTCATGCGGATGGTACGTCGTATTCCAATCGCCCGTCCAAGACTCCGTGATAGAGAGGATAGCGTTGAACGCCAAGACGGGCGGCGGGGCGACGGCCAGCGGTACGAACACTACGGGAACCGATGTCATGTTGGGCATAGCGAGCGGACCGCTTGTTCGGTTGTGGGCGTTCTCTACGCATAGCGAACCTGTCCGGAGGACATTAGTTGGTAAGACTTATTTGACACAATATTTAGACAATGGTAGAGAGAAAAGTTGAATGAGAAGATGGATAGAGGGACGGCCAGCGGCACGAACACTACGGCAACCGATGTCATGATGGACATAGCGAGCGGGCCGCTTGTTCGGTTATGGGCGTTCTCTACGCATACCGAGCCTGTCCGAAGGACATTAGTTGGTGAGATTAATTTGGCGTTTTATTTATACGATTTTTAAAAAAGCAATTGAATGACTAGATGGTTAAGTAGAAGAGGGTTAACGAGCGGGATGAACACTACGGGCACTGATGTCATGTTGGGCATTATAGCGACTGGACCGCATGTGCGGTTGTGGGCGTTCTCTACGTATAGCGAGCCTGTCCTGAGGACATTAATTGGTGAGATTTTTTTCACTCTGTATTCAGACAATGGTGGAGACGGCTATGTATAAAATAAATAAATTAGTAGTATAAAATAAATTAGTAGTAGTAGTAAAACACTTTATTGTACAAAAAGAAACATAAAACATGAAAAAACACACAGCATTTGTACAAAGGCGAACTTAACTTGTTATTTGTACATATTATATGCTAGGAAGCAAATCAACTCTCACACTAAAGACATCGTGTATCCTGCTTGTGATAATCTAGCCTTTTCATGTTACTACGCGCATTTCACACTACATACATTATTTTACTACTTTTCCCATTGCAGGCACATTCAACTTGGGTGTTCGCGTGGAGCACCTACTCTTCGTCGGTCCACAACTGGTGGCGCTGAGCGGAGCGGGCGCCCGGAGCAAGGCGGGCGTGTGGCACACCAGCACGCAGCACTGGCAGACGCAGGACGTGGCGCATCTCAGCACACACGACACCGCCGGCTCGTTCCTGCTGCTGGGGACCAACACGGGCGCCATCAACTATATAGGTGAGCTGTAGGTTCACACCGGGCGCCCGGAGCAAGGCGGGCGTGTGGCACACCAGCACGCAGCACTGGCAGACGCAGGACGTGGCGCATCTCAGCACACACGACACCGCCGGCTCGTTCCTGCTGCTGGGGACCAACACGGGCGGCATCAACTATATAGGTAACACAAACCGTCTTATAACACAACACGTATTTAATTGAAATTCAAAATGTTTACATCTCGTTTATTTTTGTAGCTATCTTGATAATCATGTTTAAGTCAAAAAGCAAAATAAACCTCCTGTTCTAACCCTACTCTATTGTTCTACCTTCAAAATCTGTCAAAAGCTAACGATTAGTGTATGATATGCGTGCATTAAATCACTACACCTTATACAACAAAGTCCCCCGCGGCGTCTGTATATTTGTGTGTTTGTATGTTTGTTCGCAAGAAACCGAAAAACTACTGAACCGATTTTCATGCGGTTTTCACCTATCAATATAGTGATTCTTGAGGTGTATAATTTGTTAACCCGTGCGAAGCCGGGGCGGGTCGCTAGCATATCATAGAATGCCCCTGGTAACTACGTCTTTAACTGTGCATGAGGCCGACTAACTACTATTGCACATGCATAAATCATATACCTGCGAAATTGGTCATACTAAATTGAAAAACTAGCAAAAGAAATGTGTCGACAATGTCTTCGTGTATAACTTCTACACATTATTTATTCGTGGATCGGTTTTTTATTCTCACAATTTGTTTCTATAGGATCATATTGTCCACAGATATGCAAAAATTTCCGTTGCGAATGAAGGACAATGATCTACTTGTCACCCAGTTGTACAAGGACCCCAATCAAGAACCCATCACAGCCATATCAGTGTATCTCACCCCTAAGACCAGTAAGTTACAAATTTAGGAAAAAAGCCGCTTTGGCTGTTTATAATAGCGCTGAATCATTTATCTTTATTTCTTGTTGCTCTTTCTAAGTAAAAAAAAACAATATTCAGGCTCTAGGGTGCCAGTTCATTTATCGTTTCCGAATCGACTAAAACGAGACAGAAAGCTCTCTAAAGAGCGATAAGAACATTGAACGACTTCGCTAGCCGTTGGCTCTAAATCGGCAGGTAATTCGACGTCGCTTACCTATGGAGTGACACCTTTTCCTTCCACGGTAGTATTTTAATTTACCCATAAGATTAGAACATTAATTAGGCATCCATTGAAAACCGCTATGCTTCCAGCTTCCTAGGTGGCTCTTTTTATTCATGTTTTTGGATTGTTGTTTATCAACCAAATAAACCTGAATTATTTGTTTAGATCTGTGCGGCAACTGGATAGAGATAGCATATGGTACTCGGTACGGCTCAGTGCGGGTCATAGTCCAGCATCCGGAAACCGTGGGCCACGGTCCACAACTCTTCCAGACCTTCACCGTCCACCAGAGCACTATCACAAAGGTAAGCTGTCAACCGGATGAAAACAGTCACCAAAGTAAACGTTATTTTTTAGTTTGGTCACTGTTCGTTAGCAGTGAAGTAAAGGAAGAATTAAAAAAACCGGCCAAGTGCGAGTCGGACTCGCGCACGACGGGTTCCGTACCATTACGCAAAAAAACGACAAAAAAGTCACGTTTGTTGTATGGGAGCCCCACTTAAATATTTATTTTATTTTGTTTTTAGTATTTGTTGTTGCAGCGGCAACAGACATCTGATCTGTGAAAATTTCAATCACGGTTCTCGAGTTACAGCCTGGGGACAGACAGACAGACGGACGTACGGACAGCGGAGTCTTAATAATAGGGTCCCGTTTTTACCCATTAGGTACGGAACCCTAAAAAAGATTTTTATTGTATTTCTCTGCTCTTGGTCACTGCTACCTATTTCACTATAGTCTGTATCTTTAGGTATTTAAATAAAAGTAAACGAACAATTTGTACATTTTCAGGTAGTTATAACATTTATTGGTTAACCGACCAAATACAAAACCGCCTGGATCAGTCAGTGAACGACCTGACTAACCTATTACATTATTTGATCATGTCATGTTTTCATCTACCCTCAACTGGCTTAAGGAGCCAGTTGAGGGTAGATTTTGTTTACTTTTATTTAAATACCTAAAAATACAGAGTATAGCTACCGAACCATATCCAATGGTGTCGAATATTTCCAGCCACCATAGTCCTTTCTCTTTTACTGTTTTATACACCTTAGTGAACCATTGCGACATCTACTGTATCTTAACGGTACTTATGTTTCAAATAGCATTTGCTAATAGTAGTGACTTTTGCTACGATGTAAAGGATCCGTCACACAGGCGTGTTTTGCGGGCGACGCGTGAGTGGGGCGCGCCGCTTTTACATAAAACGCTCACGCCGCGCTCACTCCCCGCCCGGAAAACGCGCCTGTGTACCAACGCCAACCCGACGATATCTCTTTCAGGTTTCTCTATCAGAAAACTACCTAATATCGGTATGCAGCGAATACAACCACGTCCGCTCCTGGCGAGTGACTCGCTTCCGAGGAATGATCTCCACCCAACCCGGCACCACGCCCAAGGCCGCCTTCAAAGTGCTCGCACTAGAGGCCCCCACCGCCCAGCCACACAACGACTGCGGTACTTTCAACCTTAAGCATGTTACAATAAGCTTCAATTCGATTATGGAAGCTGTAGTTAGTTTCTTCAACCATGTGATATGGGGAGCGCCGCGTCGAGAGCCTAAGCAAAGTGGAATTACGCCAGAAGCAAGCTTCATTGTGCTGGCTCTAGAAGGTCCCACAGTTCAACTGTGTAATGATATCGGTAATATTTTACATGTTATTGATATCATAATGTTTATTTAGAGCGTTTAACCTAACCCTAGATTTGAAATACGATTAAGACTGCAGTGCAGAGTCTGCACTGGCTTGTCAGTGCCAATGGGGGGTGCCTTTGTACTTGTTTAATTGTATTGCTTACTTACAATGTACAGTCAGCTGCAGAGAAATGTAAACCCCCCCTCCTGCATAGAAGTTTGTATACAAAGGTGGTAAGCGAATAGTAATGCTGACTGTATTATGGCTCTGCCATATTTCACGTAGCACTTGGCGTGCAGACTTAGCGTAGATAACTTGTAGGACTCGGGGTAAATTAGAGTGACCGACCGAAATCGAATTTTGTGCCGAAACCAAAACCGAAACTTGGTTCGTACACTAAATTTACCAATGATGCATTACAAATATGTTTCCTTATAGGTACACTTAGATTTATATTTCGTGAGAATAGAAAGTCTTATGAAAGATTAATTTTTTTAGGACCATACGGCGAGCAGGACGAGGAACAGATTTTCATTCAGAAAGTTGTACCGGATACGGACACGCTATACGTGCGCTTAGCGTCGAATGGAAGAAGGTATGTCCTAACAAGAAACCGTAATTAAATAAATAAATATATTAGGGGACATCTTACACAGATCGACCTAGCCCCAAACTAAGCAAAGCTTGTACTATGGGTGCTAGGCAACGATATACATACTTACATATAGAAACGTTCCACCCTGTATAGATAAGTACATACTTATATAGTTTATATGCATAGGAAACAGCCATGACTCAGGAACAAGTAATTGTGTTCATCACACAAATAAATGCTGAGGGCATTCCGGGATTCGAACCCAGGACCATCGGCTTCACAGGCAGGGTCACTAGGTCACTACCCACTAGGCCGGACCGGTCGTCAAACTTTTATGTTAATTTAAACTTTTATGTTACTTCTCTATAGAATCACGAGTTGTACTCCGAGAGTGTCCCAAACTTTTTCGTACCGTCCGTTCCGTTACCTTCATACAAAGTGTCCGACTCAACTTCAATTTTACCCTCAGGGTATGCACCATCCGGTCCGTGGACGGGTCGGCGGTGTCGTGCTTCGCCGTGGCGGAGTGCGAGGGCGCGCTGCGGCCGCGGCGCCTGCTGCTGTGCGGGCACCGCTCCGGCGCCGCGCAGATGTGGGACCTCACCGCCGCCATCGACAAGGCGGCCAAGCCGGCCACCTCCGTCGGCAGTAGTAGCGGTGAGATTACTTCACTTAAGCTCTGGTTTTTGTTTTCTGGCTCATATAGCGGCCGTAATAAAGCGGTAGATGACGTCACTAGAACGTTGCCTATGTAAACCAAATGGCGCGGTTTCCTAGAGAGCGGTGATTGACACCGTAACTTCAAAAAACGGTGCCGCCATTTGCATGACGGCCGTCTTGACGGTGTCGATAGTTTCGTGAATGTTTTATTTGATAGCGGTGAAGCCATTTCTACTAACCTTCTTTCACCTTCTGTACCAGCACGAGATTAGAATAAATGATTTTCCGCACTACGATTATTTTCCTCTTCTGATGATAGTTCATCCTCCAACTAAATTATTAAAGCTTGGATGGTATTCCATCTGTCCATTATCTTGGTCCAATGTGTATATGCGTCTCACATTTTGCTTAATGAGAGAGTGAAACGTAATGCACATTGGACAAAGGAATTGGACAGGTAGAATACCAAATTACCATCCTTTGCCACTGGTAGAGAAGCAACTTGTAAATTTGCTGCTAAACGACGAAATTTGGTTTGTTTTTGGCACATTGACATTTTGTAACATAGAAATAGTATACTTTTTATCGCGAAACTCATCCCATAAAGGGGAGAAATGGATGTAGAAAGTCAGTTGAGGAGTAGCAACAGGGCATGGTGGGGAGCAGTTAAACACACTCGCTGCGACAATTGTGTACTCTCCTCTACTTAAAATTAATTATTTACACCGTGCACAAAATAAAGTACCAGATAATTATTAGAAAACATAGATACCTGTTATTTTTAAACTCAATTTCTATTAAATAAATCGGATAGGAATATAAAAAGTAGGTGAGTTGACGTCACTAATACTCGTTTTCATATAAATTCCATATTGGCAAATCGTTTTGATAGTTCTAAAAAAAAGAAGCTGATTTGACTAGTAGGAAGGTTACATATCAGAATACCGAAAGTTGATTTACCTAATGTCGAATCACCTATGCTCGATTCACCTATTTTTTTAAACACCTAATGGTTTATTAACCTAAGCTCATAACACCTAATGAACGAATTACCTAATGCACGTTTCACCTATAATTTTTTTAACCTAAGCTCATAATGCCTATGGTCGATCTACCTAAACTTGATACACCTAATGCTTGAAATACCTAAAACCGATTTACCTAATACATGAAACACCTAAAGCTGACATACCTAATGGACGATCCACCTAAAGCTGATATACCTAATGAACGATATACCTAAAGTTGATTTACCTAATGGATAAAATACCTAAAACTGTTATACCTAACGAACGAAATACCTAAAGTCGATATACCTAAAGGACGGAATACCTAAAGTCGATATACCTAATCCACGTAATACCGAAAGTCGATATACCTAATGTACGATATCCCTAAAGTTGATTTACCTATTGAACGAAATACCTAAAGTTAAAATACCTAATGCACGTAACACATAAAGTTGATATACCTTTTAGGTACTGTTAACTGTAAAAATATGGGTGCACAAATCATCTCAAAAATATGTCTGTATATAAAGCGCCAAATTAGTGGAACTCGTAGTTAAGCATACGATCGAGTTTTCCGCCGCGCCGCAAAGACCGAGTCAACGATTTGTAGGGAGACGAAGTCGCAAGTAGAGGCTAGTTCCATTATAAAACTTAAATCTTTCAGCGGAAGGCGACGACTCCCCGATCCCGGACGGCGGGCCGACGGCCGACGAGCTGGTGCGTCTGCTGTCCGCGTGCGACCTGGACGCCACGCCGGCGCCGCAGCTGCTGCCGCCGTCGCCCAACCGACCGATGCCGTGAGCGTTCTGCGGAGCACTGGCCAGGCTTAGGGACTTTCTGCTACCAACTTAAACACTTTACACACCTTACTCAATTCAGTAGCTTACGACAGGGAAGCAGCTATACGTTAGACACGGTAGAGATATCAGCATCTCACTTCTACGTATTGCGCTTCAGGCCTCATAAAAACACTTGCGACAGTGGTGGTGCGAGCTAAAGCGCACCGTTACTTGGATTTTAATATGTAACCGCACGGTATGGAATGGCGGAGTGCTGCCGAGGTTGCCCACAAGAGCGCATAACCCCGAGTAAAACAGATACAGATTGTTTGTTGCTTGTGCTCGCGAATATACCCGTATAAGCCGTTCCTTTCAGCTCCGTATTTAGGTAGGACGACTGATATACCGTCAGACAGTTTCTAAAATTGTGAATTTTCCACAGACAAAATTCGGACACTTCACATATTTATAGAAATCGAAATTCTCGATTTCCAAATTGAAGGTTTCATGTGATCTCACATCGCTCTACTGAAATTTCTCAGAACTTTACCATCTTTTTGGAAAATTTCCGCAATTTGTAGGTAGGATTCGCGTGGAAAGGGTATTTCTCTTAGAACACACCAAGATATTTTAATAACAAAACTTCCGTGAGACACGTACATATTACATATTTTAAAAACGGGTCACTCACGTATTTTAAGTCGAAAAACGCTCGACATGTTTCACTCCGTACCGAGGAGTGTCATCAGGAGCTTGCGTTGACGGTGACGGACCGGCGCGGACGGATCGGTACGGAGTGAAACATGACGAGCGTTTTTCGACTTAAAATACGTGAGTGACCCGTTCTTAATATATTTAATACACACCAAGATATGATCTTATATCAAGGAATAAGTTAAGTTTTTGTGGATTTGGGTGACGTATCATGTGACATTTTTGTCATCATCTTTAGTTCTGATTGATTGATTAATTAGTAAATAATATTAAGTGCGTAAATAATAGCTAGGTTTCGCTTTCCTGTGAGGTCGTCTGCTAGTAACTCGGTAATCATTCCTTTTTAAACCAAATCCAAGAACCTTTAATTTTTAATGGGTTTTAGTAATTGTGTTACAAATTCCTACAAGTTGAAATTATCGAGCGTACTTCCTTTTCGCTTAAATTATTGGTGGTCCAGCTTTTTTTTAATATACAATCAAAATGGCTTTATTGGCTTTTAATAATATGTATATATAATTGGCATTATACTTGATCGTACTTAGGGGTTGCAATCCGGATCCGAAATGTATGAAATTATCCGGATCTGGATCCGGATCCGCGATCTCCCCATACATTTCGGATCCGTCGTGCAAACCCTAATCGTACTACGCTGTAAAATAAGAAATATGTAATGAATGTTAGGATATCAAAGCAGGTCACCTGCTTAAAGGCTGTTTGCTTACAGAATTGAATTTGCTAGTGTATGAGTGATCTGATCGTACTATAATTTCAAGCTTTCAAGTATGATACACGATTAAATAATACAGATGAAATATATCAATTCAAAGCTGCGTTCGTTCGAAATAAGTAACTTAAATAAATGACGTGCCTACAGCAGTCTTAGGGCCAAGCCACCCCACGCCGCGCCAGACGCCGCTCAAAAGCCGCTATTGTAGGGTGGCCCTTAGGCCCATACAAGCACTTTCTAACGCCATCTATTGGCACGCCCATAGCCAAGGGCTATTTACTTAAAGGAAAACTTTTATTTTGGAGGATCGCAGCGTTGTGCAAAGGTATCAAAATGAACAGTCTATATTATTTACTCGTTTTTTGGTATACATATGTACCTAAGGCCCGATTTACACATTGATTAGTGTTATGTGCAAGTTCATACATTTGCTACTTAACGCAAGTAGTAAATGTCTCGCACTTAACTCTAATCAATGTGTAAATGGGGCCTATGTGAAAGCAAGCTTGAATAGTTTTAACTGATGCCAGATACTTGGTGTCATCTAGGTGGCATGTAAAGACTGATTTCATTTGTAAGCTCAATCATACAAAATCAAAATTTAAAAGAGAAAAATATATAAGTATATAATTTTTGAATATTTATGTTTCAAATATTGTAAATATGTTAAAGTTGGGAGAGTAGTATGACAAAATAATATGATTAAAATGAAATGTAATGATTGTTTTCAAATTTGTTGTTATATGACTATTTTACTATAGAATCATGTATAAATTTGTTAGGGAACGTTTTAAATCAATTGGTTATTAGGGGGGCAGTAACTAGTGTTGAGTGTTGCTATAACTTACACAAAACAAGAATTAACCTTTTGAACGCCACAGACGGCAATTGACGTCAACGCAAAATCGTGACAACGACACCAAAGACGGCAATTGACGTCGATCGTTTTTTGATGAAAATCTACTGAAAAACACCCCACTAGGTTGGCATTATTTATTCACAAATAGTAGTTTGTGTTACAAGGGATCAAAATAATATATTTCCGTCAAGGGCGTACATTGAATCCTGAATGAAGCGATGGATTCTACAATAGAATCCCGAACGTAGTGAGGGATTCTAAAGTAGAATCCTGAGCGTAATGATGGATTCAAGTGTTAACGCCCAAGACGAAATAATTTTGATACCGTGTGACACATACTGCTTTTCACATCAACTATGAGGAAAATTGTGATGTTGTAAAATCGTATGTTTATCTAGGAGCGAATTGTGATGTTGTAAAATCGTATGTTTATCTAGGAGCTCTGATTTCCAACAACGGAGGATGTGTAGACGAGATCAAACGTCGTATGGCAATAACTAGAAGCGCTATGGACAAGTTACGAAAAATATGGCGGAATCGTAACATCACAAAAGCCACAAAAATCCGGCTCGTTGGAGTACTTGTATTCCCCATATTTCTCTACGCCGCTGAGACGTGGACCCTGCGGGAGAGTGAGAGGAAGAGGGTGGATGCCCTGGAAATGTGGTGCTGGCGAAGAATGCTTGGGGTATCGTGGACCGAACACCGCACCAACGTCTCCATACTCCAAGAGCTCGGCATCAAGCAGCGTCTATCCTCCATCGTTCAAGCTAGCATCCTCACCTTCTTTGGACGTTTCTCGACGTGGAGATGTATCCATAGAGCGACTGGTGGTGCAGGGCAGAGTAGAAGGTACCCGAGCGCGAGGAAGGTCGCCCATGAGGTGGACGGACCAAATAAAGGCAGCAATGGACGGCCCCTTGCACGAATGCGCTAAACGCGCAGCCGTCAGGGAGGAGTGGAGGCGAGCCGTCAAACGTACGTGTCACAAAGGGAGACTTCCAATGATGACCACGACCGCTCTGTCAAGAGTGTCCCGATCAAGAAGATGAGGAAAATAAAAAAATCTTAGTGTTGACACAAATTATTATGTATCAAAATATTATTCAAGCTAAAAAAAGAATGCAAAAAATAACAAAGACATTGTCCTAGAACAGAAAAGTGCCACTTTGATCCCCCCTAGCAGGGAGGAAAAGTGCCACTTTGATCCCTCCTAGCGGGGAAGAAAAAGCTCTTTTCCGAATAGGTGAAGTGAAAACTAAATTTTACCCCCGTGGCGTCAGTGGCACGGCAAATGGATGCGCCGCTTGGCGTTCAAAAGGTTAAATTAAAAATAAACTTTTTGGAAGTCAACATTAAAGATGAATGCATCCCAATTTCTACATGTATGTAGGAATCAGAACCAGGATAATAGTGGATTATCCTGAATAAAGTTTATGCAACACTCAACAGGAGGGCTACCGTGAAATTCAAAATAGTCCCGTCAATCGGAAATGCCGGTAAAAACTAAACGTAGATGGCGCTCTCGTCTATGGTACCTACATTGTTTTATAGGCCCCGTGCATGAACTATAGGGGGCAATATATGAGCCGTCAGATTTTTGGCGCGAGGCGTAAATGTGTTTTTTATGCTTCGGATGTAGCCCACAAGATGGCAGAACCTACTATGCACAAGGAAACGTACCGACGAGAACGTTAAATGGTAGCACTTGCTTGCTTACATATGTTTCCGATTCAGGCCACAAGATGGCAGACCCTCCAACGCGCACGGTCCCTATACGGAATTGACAGTCGGCCAAAGCCAGTTGTAGAAGGCGTTTTCGACGATGGGACGTTATTGTAATGAATTCGACATCAAATTGACAGTTTCCTTTTATTTGCCAATAGAATTTCGCGGCAGACCCATTGAATCGCAGGTGCCAATACCGGCAGTTTTAGCTCTTTAATTATTGTGTCTGACATTCTAATAATTTATTTGTATTTCCATGGTAGCTCTAAGGTCCAGCCGCATATACACGTACAGTGTTAGGCCGCGGACTGGACGCTCACGACCAGCGGCCATTCAAAGCTATTTAATTTAATACATATGAACGGCCTTGATTTGCCGCTTGCCGCGCCGCCGGTCGCGAGCGTCCAGTCCGCGGCTTTAAGGCTTATTTTAATACAAGTGTAAACTCGGTTATTATGTGTGGGTCATTCCATAATAAACGCTACCAAGGGTTCAAAAATGAAAAATAGTTTAAGAAGTCAACACTAACCTATTTCCATAGAAAACATACCAAACCTTCATGTCAGAAAAAAAAACCGAAAAAAAATCAATTTTTACATGTTTTTCATGTACTTGATCGCAACGTTTAAATGATAGGCGTAAAACTAATTTTATACAGCGATATTGGCAAGACTAATTAAAAAGAAAGTAACTGTAAACTGTTACAAATTTCCCGCAGTTATTTCAGGTAAAATATCGTAATTTTATAATTTGTCTTTAAAAATATTAAAAAGCATGGATTAATCGGTTTTTACAAGAGTATTCTAGACTGTGGTCTCAAAGTAACACCCGAAACGGGAAAGAGATAAAAGTATGTGTAACTTTTCCCGTAATTAACTATAGCCAAACATGTTTTGCCAAAGAAAGGCTATGATGTGAACCTATGCAAATGTGTAATAGTTGTTGTTTTAGCGTCTGCTTTAGTCGTATGTTTAAAGTTTGAAGTTGTGTAACACCCGAAACGTGTTGTACGTCCGCCTGTCAGTCCCCGGCTTTTCTCCGTGATGGTTAGTGCTAGAAAGCTACAATTTGGCATGGATACATAAATCAGTCATGGCGACAAAGTAGTAACACAAAAACTACAAAAAAAAATTTTTTAGGTTTGCTCCTGTATACAAAATATTTTTAATTTTTTTGCGACTCTAATCCTGTGATGTGGGGTGTCGTTGGATAGATCTTTCAAAATGAATAGGTGTCACCATCAACTATTTTTTGATTAAGTGAATATTTTCGGTAATATTCGCATCGAAAGAAAAATAATTATGATATCTTCGAGAAACAGTTTTTATTGTTAAGATTAATGTATTTTATAATAATTCAGCATTTATTACTTATGTTTTTAATCGAATTTATTAAAAAGACAATAATTTCAATAAAATGAGCCATAATTTCGTATAAATCTGTCTTAATTTCGTACTCGTAACACCCGAAACGAACCATGAGTAACACCCGAAACAGGTTATTTATTTTATTAAAATTAATTGAAAAGTGATACTAACTGTTACTTCAGTGTTTCAGTAGACTATACTAACTATTATTACTTGACATAAATAAAACTGGAGGTTACTTGACAAAATTCGCTAAATTATGCATTTTGGTACTGATGGTTAGAAGGTATAGGCCAATTCCCGTAACGCCCGAAACAGCTACTTTTTAGTGATTCTCTCGTTATTGCTCTTATACTTTAATTATGTGTGTACAGGAAAAGAAAATATTATCAAAGTAGTAGATGAATCAATAGTTATAACCTCCTAGTTCCTGTTACAATATCGAATAAAACCTTATTTTAAGAGTTCAAGTGTAACACCCGAAACGGTGGAATGACCCGTGTATAAAATCAAATAAATTAATTGTTTATACACGTGTTTCAATTTAACCTCCCTGTTGCCTGAGTTTCTTCCAGCGTAGGTACAAACAGCAACAGCAGCTCTTAACTGTCCATCGGCGGACCTTATTCCTTTTGTAATAAGGTTGACGAACTGTCAGTTAACAGTGTGGGCGATGGTACAACCATCATCAACCGATGTTACGAAATAATACTCGGGGCTAAAAAAGAAAGACTTATTTATTTTCAAAATGTACAGTGTAGTAACGTGTTTATAAATATAACATTAAATTTGATCATATTGTAGCATACTTAAACTTAGTAATAAAACAACTTAACCTTTTTGAGTTTGGGATCGATACAATCGGTTTCATGAGAACCCTGCTCTATAGTAATCTGACAATAGTTGTTTTACAATGGGACAAAGTTGTTGTTTAACCCGTCGTGCTAATATTTATACCCGAAAAAGCGAAAGATTCCAAAATTGAACCACGAGCGTAGCGAATCTTGAGCGTTGCGACGGTTAAACAAACTTTGCTCCCGAATGAAAGACAAAAAATTTCACCACACCAACGCGAATAGGTAAAATAATAACTGTAAAACATTATAAATTAAATTCAAATGAACGTTATTAAATATTGATCATTCAAAATCATCACTTAAAAGTCAGAGAGTTCACAAATCTTCCAGTACATAGCAATAATTTTACCAGCCCACATAAGGAAACAATTCAAAATTTGCATTAGGTACAATAGTTTGGTACTCTCATGGATAAAATGAATTGTCTGTGTTTTAGAAGTATAAAGAGAGCCTTTACAAGCTGGTGTGGTGAAAATGGTATGAGTCTCATTTATTAATCTGAATTGTGTGATTTCTAGAAGTGTTAGCTAACTATATTTACATTCAGAAACGTCAATGATATATTAGAATTGTTAATATCTAAGTTTTAAAAATGACTAGTTAAATTACATTAATTAACTCACTGCATTAACACTCTTCTTCATTAGCTTTAGCCACGGTGTAAGATAATAACATAGAATTATTTATAATAAAAAAGTGTATGTTTGAGAAAAGATCATGTCCTCGAGGTTGACTGACGAGCTAGATGACGCTGTATAGCCGCATATGTTTTATGATAAGTTAATAACTTCAATTTTTGATAACAAGATTACCGCACATTGTAAGGGGCCGTATCTAATTCGGACTTTTAATAACTGGAGTCGCCTTTAAGAGCTTACCCCTCTGCCGAAAAACTTGCACAATTGTGCAAACTTTTGTATGGACTGCCATGGCTATTTGTACGTTACGTACAAATCATGTAGAAATAGCAATACATTTGACATCCCCTTCCCCGAAAAATCGGCAGACTGTTTCGTAAAGAAAATGACAGCGATGACATCTCCAGTTACTAAATGCTCTAAGAATTCAAAGCACGAATTTTTCTTACACTTCACATCTCTTCTAGCTACTATTAATAACTCTTTGGTTATAACAGAACAATCAGTCTTAATGGTAAAAGAAAATTAAAATATTTAAATACCCTGCCAAGAAAAATACAGCTAAAAGGTATGTTTTGGTCTCTTGTCTAGTCTATGAGGATATAACTTGTTAAAGTGCATTTTAAATTAATACAAATTCGGAAGCAATAAAGTTACTTTCTGTGGTCGGAAGAGTCCAAATTGATAAAAATGTTTAGCTAAGACTTACGAAGAATTGTGGCATTGGCATATTTCGGTAACGCGCCTGGCATATTACTTCTATATGTATTGGATGACATACAAAATAAAACCCTATACTAGTGGCATAAAGTTCACTATCGAATGTACAACAAAGTTCCGTTTCTTTAAGGTAAGTTCACACCATTGCGGTTTCGTATTTTAATAAAGCATCTTAACTTTCAATATTAGCATCGCACGAAGTTTTAGGGCATGCGCTTAAGCTGGTTTGTTACTGCACACCGTTGTATGATGGGGACCTTGCACTTTGAGACTATGCGCTGAAACTTGGCACAGTTGATTCGTAGCTGGTCTTGAGCAGATACAGAGCGGGAGCCGTCGAGAGCCACCTCTCATTTAGTGGGGGGGGGGGGGGGGGGGGGTGGGAGGGGGAAAGTTCGACGCTGCCGCGCTTCACTTGGAGCAACATTTCTCCAAAACTATACCTACTAGGGCATGTAATATATCATTTTAGGATAAATTAAGGACGAGGAATCTAGTTTTAGAACAAAAACAATGCACTTTCTAACAAAAAAAAAGCATAAAGTAGAAAAGACTAAAAAACGTATTTTAGATTTTTTCATAATTACCAATTTTTTTTAAAGTGTAGCAGGAATCTGAAAACAAAAAATACAGTCGTAAAGCTACACTTATTACGTTTAAGAAAATATATAGTTTAATATACAAAACTGTTGATAAATGGGAGATAAAAAATAATATTAAGCGTGGGTCAGAGTGATCTCAATACAAAATATTATGAATGTGGGAAAGTTACTTATAATTTGTTCTACAATCGTTTATTTTTCTTGTTTTTCATAAATAACTCGTAAACGGTAGCCCACAGCAAAAAAATATCTTTTACGTAAATAATCTGTTTCAGATTTCTTATAAAATAAGTACTACTGTTTTTCGCTAAGATCAATATTAAAAAAAATATTGAAGGGAGAAAATAAATACTAAGGTCCCCTTTTTTAGTCATTCGTAAATAACTCGTAAAGGATGGCCAATAGCAAGAAATCTGAAACAGATTATTTACGTAAAAGATATTTTTTTGCTGTGGGCTACCGTTTACGAGTTATTTAAGAAAAACTAAAAAAATAAACGATTGTAGAACAAATTATAAGTAACTTTCCCACATTAATAATATTTTGTATTGAGATCACTCTGGCTCACGCTTAATATTATTTTTTATCTCCCATGTAACAACAGTTTTGTATAATAAACTATATATTTTCTTAAAC
Organism: Cydia splendana; assembly: GCF_910591565.1. NCBI lineage: Eukaryota > Metazoa > Arthropoda > Insecta > Lepidoptera > Tortricidae > Cydia > Cydia splendana. The sequence goes on from NC_085977.1 coordinate 9,195,051, forward strand.
GTAATAAGTGTAGCTTTACAAATATATTTTTTGTTTTCAGATTCCTACTACACTTTAAAAAAAAATTGGTAATTATGAAAAAATCCAAGATACGTTTTTTTGTCTTTTCTACTTTATGTTATTTTTTTGTTAGAAAGTGCATTGTTTTGGTTCAAAAAAAAAATTCCTCATTCTTAATTAATCCGAAAATGATATATCACATGCCCTAATAGGTACAGTTTTAGAGAAATGTTGCTCCAAGTGAAGCGCGGCGGCGTCGAACTCCCCCCCCCCCACTAAATGAGACGTGGCTCTCGAGGTCTCCCGGTCTGTATCTGCTCATGACCAGCTAAGAATCAACTGTGCCAAGTTTCAGCGCATAGTCACAAAGTGCAAGGTGTCGTGCACTAACAAACTAGCTATATGGCAAAAAACGCAAGTAGAACAGGAAAGTACACAGGTGTGGAGATACCTTTACATATTAGAATTGCGAGTTAGACTAGAACAAGTTAAATGTACTGGAACAATAACCTAAACACAAACATTTCAAGTGACCCTGCAAAGTTGTGGGCTAGTCTATGGCACAACAAAACATATACCTAAGTGCGGTGGGAGACTGAGATGAGCTACAGAAGTCTTTTTTTTATTAGTTACCACTAATGAGTTGTTCATTTCAAAGACTCTTAACTCGGTCCCCTACTTTAAATGGGGTTGGCCGGTCGTAGTATTTTGACACATGGCGCCAGCATAGGGTTTTACCTGTCAATCGTACCAAATAGCATATCAATATCTTGTTTTTTTTGAAACCTCAAGGCTTGGATTTTAGCCCTTTAACCATTTGACATTTCTTTATAGGTATTGGATTTCGAACCGTAATTCTTATAGTAGAGATGCGTTTTTGTTTTAAGTATGATGGCAAGTATGTTGCCGCTACGGACTTAAGGGTAAACCAAATCACATAGAACAAAACTAGAAACAGGGAAAACCTATGCTGGCGCCATCTATAAAAATCGTAGCCAACTAGGGTTGCCAGATGGTCGGGATTTGGCGGGATTCTCCCGATTTTTAGCAGGTGTTCCCGATTCCCGACAAAGTGTAAACTGTCCCGAAAACCAGCTTCACGTTATAAAACAATAATTTCAAGTTCATTTTGAGTCACAATTATTATGCAAACTGTTCGCCATCAAATAAAGCACTACGTTTGCTAAGATATATTTTTATGTTGAACAGAATTAATGAATGTATATTAGAGTCAATCAAATCAGACCCATGATAAAAATAGAATATTTTGTAATCGATAAATGCTCAAGAACGTGCCTTCGTATTTAACTACTTTCCAAGAATACATTTTAAATATACTTACCTAGTTTTTGGTAATTTTTTTTGTAATTTTTCTTTTTAGGTAGATGCAACAGAATTCGGTATTCGGCCGAATAGTAGGCAACATTCGGCCGAATACCGAATATTGGGCAAAGTGTCCGAAAAGGCCGAATACCGAATAGTTGCCGAATCATGGCATCGTGGCAATCGTGGCATCTCTAATTTTTTTTTCCCGACTTAAGTCCCAAAATCCCGAAAAATTGATATTGTTTCCCGATAATAGCGCCTTTCGATCTGGCAACCCTATAGCCAACCCCATTTAAAACCTTTCTTAAAACTAATAATTTGGCAAACCCCCTTTCATATAGATAGTTTAAGTTTAGCAAACAGTTATTGGTGGTAGAAGAGGTATACAGTCTAAGAAAATGCGCGTACCTCGAATTTAACAGCTGATGTAGATGCCCCTGTACGACCCTGACCTGTCCTGTGTGTGGTGTGTGTGTGTGTGTGTGTGTGTGTGTGTGTGTGTGTGTGTGTGTGTGTGTGTGTGTGTGTGTGTGTGTGTGTGTGTGTGTGTGTGTTATGCGGTAGTACTAGCTACTTAGAAAAATATGGGTTCGTGTAAAACGCTATTTAGTTCGGCTGTCAAACTCGGTGTCACGATTTTCTTAGATTTTACACATCTTCTAAAATAAATAAGCCTTTGTGGCTGTGATCAATAGATCATACCTAGGTCACTATTGCGTTGAATCATCGATCCAGTGATGTGATGCGGATACAATACTGGTTAAGAGGTGGTAGCGTACACTAGGTACTGTGTAAATGAATACCCACAACATCGTTGATATAAGTTGAAATAACTTAGTACGAATAATTTTACGGTTTAGGGGCTGTCCATAAATTACATCATCGATTTTTGACACGTTTCCTCCGTCATGCTACCATCATGCGATGTCCAGACCCGCAACCTAATTTCAAGCCAGGAAATGTTTGTGATGGTAATGAATGATGAGCAAGTTTTGCGGTAGGTACTTCTTTTGTAGATATTTTGGAGGCGAATACCATCTTAAAACTAAGTATAACATGGAATTTAGAGCAATCTTTATAATCATCTAATGAGCAATATTGTGAATTTATATATCTAGATTGTTTTAGTGCAATAGGTAATTAGTCACGTGTGATAGTAATAATTGTCTATAACTAATACTATACAAACGGACAAGTTGTTACAAAATACTGTCAAAAGTAAAACAAATAAACAATACAAAATAAAATATGACAAGGAAAACACATTTGGGAACTTTTTTCCCATTATAAAATTAATAACAATAGTTACGTAGAACGCAACTGTTTTAAGTCAAAAATAAATATAAGCACTTACAATACCCAGCCACTTGTAAACCTATATCGTATTGATTAGGTTTATAATTGTTTTGTAAATGTTTTCCTGATAAGTTCTTTATATGCGGTCAAATTATTCAAAAAATCAAAAGCACGCGCACATATATATAACACTGAAATATTTCACTTGTTTCGAAAATTACCCACCTCTCTGCAAAATACGTAGACTTATCCTACTAATACAGAAATTGAGAATGAACGATGACAACTAACGAATTACAACCTATTCACGTTTCAGAGTACAATCTATTGTCGTAGATATCGGGGCTGGTGATAGGCGTGAGGAGGTAGCACCATAAGACGAAGCCTAAGAGGAAGTTGAAGATGATCGTGATTCGTTGTAGAGGGGGGAACTGGCCGATCTCGCCGAAGTTGGGGAAGCCCATGTGGTTGCAGAACATATGTGCGACTAGTGGGGCCATGAAATGTCCTGAAAACAAAAAATAAATTAGAATCCAGCTGGATAGGTCTTAACGTCCAGTTTAGGTTTATTTTGACATGAAGGTTGTGAACAATTAAACATTAAGAGCCCATCAACGTGCACACTAGCGCCACTGCTAAATAATCGTGATTATTTAAACTTAACGACAGGTATTTAAAAAGGGGGCCGCTACGTACTGTCTGTATTGTGTATTTAAGTACCTTTTGAATACATCAAACTAGTTTTTATGTTGCTGGATTCGTCGAACTAGGACCTCAAAACAAAAACGACCGTTTTAACTTTGGACGCATAGATTGACGAATCCAGCAACATAAAAACTAGTTTGATGTATTCAAAAGGTACTGAAATACACAATACAGTACGTAGCGGCCCCCTTTTTAAATACCTGTCGTTAAATATTAATAATCACGATTAATTAGCAGTGGCGCTAGTGTGCACGTTGATAGGATCTTAAGTGGATTTGATAAATCGGTTTAAGTTAGTGGTAAGGATTGACAAAGCCTGTTGCAGATTACATCATTTGTTGGTAGGTGATTAGTTACGATAGGCTGATTTCTATTTGTGTCCACTTCACGAAGCCCGTGTCGCTGATCACAAACATAATAATGATATCCAATAAAATTTATTTTATTTGAAAAATTCAATTTGGATACCTCACAACATATTGAACGATTTTTATAGATATTGTAAAACAATAAACTTACTAGTTCTGACAAAAAGGTATGCAGAATATGCCCCAAACAAGCTTGTATACATGAACTGGAAAGCTGGAAAAAGAAAATTTAAATTATGTTTCATATTTCATATTAAAGACTCCATGACGTGACGTGAATGAGTATTAACAGGTGTGAGGTGAGTAAGTAAGGCAATGGTTTCAACAAACAGATTAAGTTGCACCATAAGGGTTCCTTTTTACCTTTTTGGTAGGCAACTGAAAAAAGCAGTTTACCAAAACAAAAACCTTTCACAACATTTCAAAAGCTTAATATTTTATGAAACTAGTGATTTCAAAGGTTTCTAACCCCTGCATTGGGTTGTTTGTTCCATTTACATGGCTCTCGGCTATTGAAGTCACAAACCATATAACTGTTTTTTATTAAATAACTATTCATTAAACAGTAACTTGTGTAATTAAAATTTGGCTACAATTACAACTAACTGTAGCCAGACACTCAGGACGATCCCTTGACATTTGATCATTGTCATCACAGATTAGTATTAGTATTCAATAGAATTACTGTTACAAGTCCTACAGCAAATACATATTTATTTAGAGATTATAAATCTCCAACAAGTACCTGTGGAATTGTATTTAATAAAAGTTGTTAAGATCTTTTTTCATCATAAATAATACTTACTTGAGATCATTAAAGCCGTTTTAAACTCAAACCCGGCCTTAAGCTGCTCAAACATGTGGTGGAAGTGAGCTGAAAATTATTATTCAAATGTAAACAATTTGCTTGATTGCATTATTAGCATAACAATGCACCAGTTGGTTGTACCATCGCCCACACTGTTAACTGTACATCGGTGGACCTTATGCCATTTGTAATAAGGACCAGTGATGTACAGTTATGTAGGAGTGTTGCTGTTTGTAGTATAATAGTAGGCAGAATCTACTATTCCGAATATTTCTTTCACAGACAGGAAACAGCATGATTTTTAAGGGATTTTTTTTATGGAACTTCTGTACAAAGTTTAATGTAGTTATGATTTAAAGTACATACTTCAATTAGCTACAAATCAATGAGGATAAAAATTAAACATTTGTCATATTTGCAGCAATTGGGTTCATGTATTTTCTGTGGACACACCCAAAGTCAAAGGCTATGAAGCCAAATTTTTGATTTAAGATTGACTTAATCGGCATGAAGGGTACTCCTTTTGTATAAACCTGGGATAAAGCCATTACTTATATGCACACAAGCAGGTAACTATTATACACATAAGAGTCAACTATTGTTTTAAAATCTGTATATGACCCATATATTATGTATGTAATGGTTACACATTAAGTGTGCCTGGTTCCTTTTACTTGTATAGATTTTAAACTACTGTGTAGACTCACCTATTAAGTGAAATGTAATATTTCTTTTGAGTAAAATAAATGTCTTTAACCAGCAATGCTATAGGAAATTAGCACAAACTTGGGTGTGTAATTAGCTTTAGGCTCTGGCTTTAGGCAATTCTCAACCCCATTACCAATAATGATGTTGATATAAAATAACTCACCAACACCAAATAGTAATGGGCCCGTGAAAACTGCTGTCAATGGGTCCAAGCATTGTAGTAATAATGGCATCATGCAGGCCCGGAAAACCCATTCTTCGCTGAGCGGTGCCATGAAGTGGTTCCTCACCCAAACCCAGTCCTGCCAACTGGATACCCAGTACACAGGCTCTAAAAGTACAAATTGAAGATCATTTTTATTTTGATGGTATAGATTGTATTTTTAACATAATTAGGTACCAAACAATGTTGCAATACTTTACTAATTCCTTACAAAATTTATAATAACAAATTATTTTGATGTTACTACTAACTAAATTGACCTCATAATAGCCTATTAGTAACATTACCATCAAGGTATCTTAGGAAACAATTGCTTTGTTTTAGAACTGCATAGAACAGAGTAATAAATATGTCAATATTTACCTGCATATAGTTTCCAGATGCCTGATAAAAACTGCATAGTCAGAGGTCCCAAAAATAAAACAGCCGTTAGAAGTAATGGCAAGATAGAGGCACTAATAAGCCCTGAAGTACGAAGCCCTAAGTGGTCGTATACGTCCCCGAGCCTTGTAGTATCTTCAGTGAAAAAATATTGAGTGAAGAAAGGGGCCAGAAGCATCATGCATGATACACTGAAAAACCTTCGTTTTATCGTCGAAGGATGGTCTCTGGAAGAAGAATAAAACCATAAAAAGAACCTTTGAAGAATACATATGCCAATTATACCCAGGTAGTCACTTACCTGCTCAATTTGGTCTTCCAAACGTATAAACTAGCGACATATGAGAACGTTAGGAAAATGCAAGCCAGCACCGAAAACGCACATGAATTTTGTTCCAAAAATTCAATTGAAGACATAGTAAAAGTCTTTATATAATTTTATTTTTAGTGTAATATAAAACTGATAAAAATAGCAAGAAACGAAAAGGAAAACCTGTAAAAGGTGTTCTACTGTCTGGTTGTAGTCTGTTGATTTTTCAACTTAAGTTCAGTGTTGCCAGGGCTCTGAGCCTCTACCATCAGTTTTAACATTGACATAACGCTCACGTCTACGTAATTTACTTTCTGTACATCTCGCTTCCACTATTGCTCGCATATGCGAGTACGAGCGAGATGCATAGAAAGTAAGTTACTTAAACGTGAGCGTTACGTCAATGTCAAAACTGGTGGTAGCCGTACTAGAGTCCTAAGTTACGGTTCGTTTCCCTAAAAGTCACGTTTTTGCTGCTTAAGTCACATTTTAATATTATTGTATTGTATGGGTAATAGGTATAGCTGGTCAAGCAAATCTTGTCAGTAGAAAAAGGCGCGAAATTCAAATTTTTCGCCAATCTGATCAAATTGCCCGATCGAATCGACGTGCGGACGCAAACGCCAATTTGGCTCGCCGAATTAAACCGCCGATTATGACCGATATTACCGATAAAATGGAGTGTGGATGCAAGAATTCCAATTTGTGACGCCAGTATTTTAGTTTTGAAGCAAATTTCCAATTTAGGGGGCTCTAATATCACCATAAATCTAAAATTGGTGATAAAATTGGAAATTGCCACCAATTTCATTTCTGATCAAATCGTTCGATTTGATCACTTCTGTCCATACAGTCCTGTAAGTTCCTTTTATTATTTCTTGTTTTTTTTTTCTCCCTGAAAATGATCAATTCTTGTGGATAAAATGCAGCTTTCTTATCAGTTTTCGAACAATCACGAGAGCCTTTAAGCAGTATCCAGACGGGATGACCAAATCGACTGATTTGATCAGAAATGAAATTGGCGTCAATCTCCAATTTAAGGCGTATCTAGATTAGTCAACTTTTCGCCAATCTGATTAAATTGCCCGATCGAATCAGGAGGTGTTTGTTTGTTTATTTTATTTGTTTGTTTATTTTATTTTACAATTAGCACTAACAGTTAAACCTTACGTACTAATCGGTGTTGTGTTACTTATGTCTAACATGCAGACAGGTACATGTAACATGGACACAAAAATACTAATCTTCGAAGCTAGTATCTATGGAATGCTAGGATCTGTACGTGCGTTTGTTTATGGTACTAAAATTGGTGATTAAATTGTGTACGTGTGAACGCTAGATGAGATTGGCGCCAATTATTTTCCTGATCAATTCGACCGATTTGATCAGGCCTGGATACCACCACGGAGAAGAAGTAGAGGCAGCAACCCGGTGGTCTGATGCCATACGCGACGCTACGGGCGTTAACATCCAGGGGGCAATACAGCTGGCCCAAGACAGGGGGGTTTGGAGAGCGGTGGTGAAAAACTACACTCCTGATGGTCACGACCCTCAGCCTTGAGGAACCGACAAAGAAGAAGAAAGGATACCACTTAAATCACCAATTTTAGATTTGTGATATTAGAGCCCTCTAAATTGAACAAATGCCCCAGAACGAAAATACTGGCGTCACAAATTGGTATTCTTGCGTCCGCAACTCCGCACCTCATTGTATCGGCCATTATCGGTGGTTGAATTCGGCGAGCCAAATTGGCGTTTACATCCGCACGTCCTGATTCGATCGGGCAATTTAATCAGATTGGCGAAAAATGTACTAGTCTGGATACGCCTTTACCAACTGGTGTAGTGAAAATGAAATAGCCAAACGCAGATTGTTTTTGCAGTCACAGACAAAGAAATATTGAATTGAACTTTTGGTTGACGATATATTCCAGACATTTACGTTGATACGAAATCTTAATAAAAAACAATTATTAATCAAAGTTAACCTATCTATCGAATCGTAAACAAATTCGGAAAAAACACTGTTATCTTCACAGGCATATTAATAAAAGCGCGAAGCGTGAAATCGCCGGACCTAGTCACACAGTCAGTGCGAAAGAAAAGTTTTGAATGTTTACACTGTTTACATTGTTCACCGCTCGCGCGACTGCAAGACCGTGCAAGTGCAACTAGTGCAAGCAACGGTTCATTTAATGGCGTCTGTACTCAACTTGCGGCATTTATTATTCATTAAACTTAATCAAAAGAAAATAAAAAAGTATATGCGTAAATAATTTACCCCCGGATAAAAATAACACACTAATGGTTTTTGAGCACTCATAAATCTCAAAATAACTGATGTAGTGCAATGATTAAGGTACAGACTAAAAGAAATGAATCATTACACTAAAAAAAACAACTACTAGGTATACTATCAAACTAAATAACACTTTCATGTCAAGGTAACAAGTCTCATTTTGCCACGACTATTATAATAAACATGATGGTGGATGTAACGTCAAAGTAAAGTAGCTAACACACTATCGCACCGCACCAAGGTCATTGTGGGACGCACCCATAATGGGTGCGTCCCACAATGACCTTGGTGCGGTGCGATAGTGTGTTAGCTACTTTTAACAGTGCAAGTGTCAACTTGGGTGCATTCACTGCGTTCCTAAATAATACGAATTGCAGAACTAAACTTGTACAAAATTCGACTAGCTTAAAAAGTCACAAAAATTGCCTCATGATCGAAAGTCACGCACATGTCACACGAGAAGGCGAAAAGTCACGAAAAATGTGACTTTTGTGACCATCTGGCAACACTGCTTAAGTTTTTTTTTAATTATTTGACAGTTGGAACTTGGAAGCACCCCTGCAGACTCTGCAGTGAACTTCAAACTCTTCAAAGTAGATGCTTCTCGCTCTCTGTCACTTTAATAGAGAGGGACAGGGTAAATAATGATCTTTCATTCTCGAAGTTTGGGTAGCCCCCTAGAATAGATGTGAATCAGTAGTGAATATGTTTGTTAATACATTATTTTATGGAAATCAGAGTAATTCAGTACGTTATATGATTTACCTAAAATGTATGTATTATCTAAAAATAAAAATCGTTTATTTATTTTGAGCGTATAGTAAAAAAAAAATCTTTACTATTGTCATTAGAATGAAGATGGCGCTAGTGTCATCGCCGCCATCTTTAAATCCGCCATATTTTGCTCGAGCAGAGTCGAGTCGCCCGTAGCTCGGCTAGGGTAGAGCGGATTTTTAGTATAATTCATTTAAATAATGATTTTTATGAGTTAACAGTTATCATTTTAGTATCAGTGATTAGTGTTTTGTTTGTAAATCTTAAATACATTAGTTTAGCAGTCACTGATGTGGTGTAATCTCTATTTCCCGTTTCGTTTTACCAATCTAATCTAAACAGAAAATGGCCGACGGTGTTGGTGCGGGTGTCTCCTTTGTTTAGTGCTGAATTCTAGTGAAAATAAGTATTAAAAGGAATAATGCCTAGTGCCTCGTTTTCCTCTTCGCGTTCTTACGTTCGCAGATCGCGAAGAAAAGGCGGACATCGCATACCATTGCCTTCTAGGACACAATCGAGTAAGTAATCCGGGTCGGCCGATGTCGCCCCAATCCGTATGAACGGGTCATTATCGACATTTTCACAAATGAGCTATGTTTAATTTCATTGTTAAAACTATTGGTACTCAAGCGTTAATATTTTGCCACGACGATACCAAACAGTTTCTGCTAGCGCAAGTCAATTTTCCATATTTTGCAATTGTGCGAAAATCTCACGGTGTCTCGCTGAAAATATTTAAATCGTTGGTCATTGTTCCCGTCTGTTGATTGGCATGCTAATTCTTAGTTTCAATGTACGAATGTCTGTCGAAGATATTGAATAGCGCATTTCAGTGACATTTTGCGCAATATGAGTATTGATTTAGTAGTCGAAAACTTATTTTGCACATATGATGAAACAGCTGTTTTCTAAAACGAGCCTAAGTTGGCAAAATACGGAACTACATTTTTTCTGTTGGCATACTAAACGAAAACATACAAGGCTGTTTTCATTGATTTGAAATCATGTATTCTGTCATCTAGATTGAGGCACTTACGTACCATACTTATATTATTTACATAATTACTTATTGTATTTTCTTTGACCCAAGTGATAAGATACCGCAAATAGCGATAAGTATATTTATATAGTTTTATATGTCAATGAAACCATTACGAATGTGTATAAAAAAGAAAAGTTTAGTTGTACATTAAACTTACAATTAGTCAATCTATGAGGTGTTCAATTCTAGCATTGCACATGTGCACACTCTTACCAATCTTACCATTTTATGTACCTATTTTGTTATAGTTGGAATAGTTGTTTTATTTATAGGGGTAATAGGGCTGTTATAGAGGTAATTATCTCCAGCTTCAAAACCAATGATACTATATTACAGGGTTTTCATCAGCAACCTCCTTTAACCCCCCATCCCATTCCTCTGGCCCATTGTTGGTCAGAAGTACCATACCATTAAATTCCAAGGCTCTTTGGTGACAACCATAAGACAGTTTACCTGATGAAATAGAGAAATCAGTATATTAATACTTTAAGTTTAAATTAATGTATTAAATACAAAGTTAGAAATATTCAAGGTACATTAGATTGAGGTAGGTCAGTTTGGTTGGTGTGATTTTATTACAAATGGTCCACAACTGTCTGTTTTAGAAACATTTTAGATTGAACACCCTACCACATCTTACCTTAGCTTATTTATTTTTTATAAATGGTTTGTCTGGAATGCCCTATTTGAATATATTGTTTTGAAATTAAAACTTAACATGTAAATAGTTTAAAACTTATCTACACAAAACAAGATTAAAAAAAACTTGTTTAAACATTAAAGACCCCTAGGGGTTAGGCTAGTGTCGGTCATGAACTAAGAACTGTTAAGAATGAACCCATCCAGGACCGAAAGGAACTAAATCTTTTTGTACGCTCTTAATCGGTCTTTAGGTCCTTTAGTTCAGTGGGATTGGTGAGCGCTTGACATGAGTGAAACAGAAAATAGACTGAACGAAATGGTTCACAATGAGGCTGGCATGAGTGCGAACGAGATAAAAGAGTGACAAACAGTCCTAAACCTGAAAAGTATGAAGAAAAAGCAAATATTTTTGATGTTTAATCGTCATATAGTATCCTACAACTTGAATCGTAATTCAGTTGCCAAAGATTTAGGAAAAAACTACTGGAAAATCAATTCATACATTCCCAGCTCTCAAAGAGCGAACTGAACTAAAGGAACTAAAAGGCCGAACTAGTTTGTTTGACCGATTGACCGAGAGTGGAGCGCTCTCTGTAGTGACCGAGCAGGCACAAGCCTACTAGGGGTAATCTGGAGAGGGGGATATTTATCAAGATAATTTTAAGTTAAATGTAGACAAAAAAAATACATAAGTTTTATTGTTGTAAGTTCCCAGACATTTTTTTGTTCTCTAGTAGAATCAATAGTATTAAGAGCGCTATTACATTTCGGCGTTGAGCGAGTTTAGGTATTTTACGCGCTGCGGCAGGCCGTGCGAGCTCAGTATGCCGATCCCTTCTACCACACTCGCACTACAATGATGGATTAAACATTCTTGATCCTTCGCGAAGCATATTGAAATCAACCATAACAACACTAACTGTACTTAACTTTTAAAGTTCTAAAACTGTTATTTGGTAAGTACGAAAATACTAAATGCAGTGCAAATGTACATAGGGGCTGTTCATAAATTACGTCATCTATTTTTGATGATTTTTGACCCCCCCCACCCCACCCCTCAAATCATCCAAAAATCAAGCTTCGGATGAATCTGTTTCCTCCTACGTCATGTTACCATCATCCGATGTCCAGACCCCCCCCCCCCCCCACTCCTCCCATTTGAAACGACGTAATTTATGAATAGCCCCATACTCGTACTTATGAAGGTATATTACTCGAAAGAAATTATAGGTACCTACTCCCTTATTTACATGTTTCGTCATTGCATTTGGTACCTATAGGTTGTAAAGTTTGTATCAACGAGGGTTTAAAAACGATCTGGTACTGAGGATCTGATGATGATTAAGGTGGTCACGGATACCAATCAACCATGTAGTAACATGATTAGGCTCGTTTGATTCGTCTCAACAAGATCTTTGACACTGAAGATACACAGGGTCTGATGATGGAGCTGGAAGGTGGCCACCGGTACCAGTCTATCATGTAACTAAACAACTTCGTGTTTGGGCTCGTTTGATTCGTCTCAACAAGATCTTTGACACAAGACAGTACTCAGGGTCTGATGATGGAGCTGGAAGGTACCATTACCAATCAACCATGCAACTAAACCACATCGTGTTTAGGATCGTTTCATTCGTCTCAACAAGATCTTTGACACTAGGTGATACTCAGAGTCTGATGATGGAGCTGGAAGGTGGTCACCGGTACCAATCAACCATGCAACTAAACCACTTCGTGTTTAGGCTCGTTTTATTCGTTTCAACAAGATCTTTGACACAAGATAGTACTCAGGGTCTGATGTTGGAGCCGGAAGGTGGTCACCGGTACCAATCAACCATTCAACTAAACCACTTCGTGTTTAGGCACGTTTTATTCATCTCAACAAGATCTTTGACACAAGGTAGTACTCAGGGTCTGATGATGGAGCGCGAAGGTGGCGACGGGTACCTGTCTATCATCATCAGCTCCATCATCAGACCCTGAGTAGTATCTTATGTCAAACATCTTATTGCGACGAATCAAACGAGCCCAAACACGAAGTGGTTCAGCTACATGGTAGACTGGTACCCGTCGCCACAGTCCAGCTCCATCATCAGACCCTGAGTACTAACTTGTGTCAAAGATCTTGTTGCGACGAATCGAACGAAGCCAAACACGAAGTGGTTTAGTTGCATGGTTGATTGGTACCGGTCACCACCTTCCGGATCCATCATCAGACCCTCAGTACTACCTTGTGTCAAAGATCTTGTTGCGACAAACCAAACGAGCCCAAACACGAAGTGGTTCAGTTACATGGTAGACTGGTACCCGTGGCCACCTTCCAGCTCCATCATCAGATCCTGAGTACTATCTTGTGTCCAAGATCTTGTTGAGACGAATCAAACGAGCCTAAACACGAAGTGGTTTAGTGGCATGGTTGATTGGTACCGGTGACCACCTGCCGGCTCCATCATCAGACCCTGAGTACTATCTTGTGTCAAAGATCTTATAGAAACGAATAAAACGAGCCTAAACACGAAGTGGTTTAGTGGTATGGTTGATTGGTACCGGTGACCACCTGCCGGCTCCATCATCAGACCCTGAGTACTATCTTGTGTCAAAGATCTTGTTGAGACGAATCAAACGAGCCTAAACACGAAGTGGTTTAGTTGCATGGTTGATTGGTACCGGTGACCACCTTCCGGCTCCATCATCAGACCCTGAGTATTATCTTGTGCCAAAGATCTTGTTGAGACGAATCAAACGAGCCCAAACACGAAGTGGTTTAGTTGCATGGTTGATTGGTACCGGTGACCACCTTCCGGCTCCATTATCAGACCCTGAGTACTATCTTAAGTCAAAGATCTTGTTGAGACGAATAAAACGAGCCTAAACACGAAGTGGTTTAGTTGCATTGTTGATTGGCACTGGTGACCACCTTCCGGCTCCATCATCAGACCCTGAGTACTATCTTAAGTCAAAGATCTTGTTGAGCCGAATCAAACGAGCCCAAACACGAAGTGGTTTAGTTGCATGGTTGATTGGTACCGGTGACCACCTTCCGGCTCCATCATCAGACCCTGAGTACTATCTTGTGTCAAAGATCTTGTTGAGATGAATCAAACGAGCCTAAACACGAAGTGGTTTAGTTGCATGGTTGATTGGTACCGGTGACCACCTTCCGGCTCCATCATCAGACCCTGAGTATTATCTTGTGCCAAAGATCTTGTTGAGACGAATCAAACGAGCCCAAACACGAAGTGGTTTAGTTGCATGGTTGATTGGTACCGGTGACCACCTTCCGGCTCCATCATCAGACCCTGAGTACTATCTTAAGTCAAAGATCTTGTTGAGACGAATAAAACGAGCCTAAACACGAAGTGGTTTAGTTGCATTGTTGATTGGTACTGGTGACCACCTTCCGGCTCCATCATCAGACCCTGAGTACTATCTTAAGTCAAAGATCTTGTTGAGCCGAATAAAACGAGCCCAAACACGAAGTGGTTTAGTTGCATGGTTGATTGGTACCGGTGACCACCTTCCGGCTCCATCATCAGACCCTGAGTACTATCTTGTGTCAAAGATGTTGTTGATATGAATAAAACGAGCCTAAACACGAAGTGGTTTAGTTGCATGGTTGATTGGTACCGGTGACCACCTTCCGGCTCCATCATCAGACCCTGAGTACTATCTTGAGTCAAATAAATACATATAGAATGTCAGGTCGTTTCAAATATTTTTAATCCTGTCCGGTAGTTTATTAAACTGTACCATTATAAATTATAATACTATAAAAACAGTGCTAGGATCAAAGTCTCTCGTTGCGGTTTACACGCACACAGTATAGCGTTTTACACGGCGCCCGCCGCACACAATGATAAAAAACCTCGTCGTCGCCGTTGAAAATGTGCGGAGCCGACCGACACACGTCCTGCCTCTACAAGCTCTGCCGCGGCACTGAGCTGGCGCAGCGCGCGTCATCGGTAATATAGAGTAGTTTTCAAAAAATTGCCAAAAAATTATAGTAGAATTTCATAAACACTAATGTATACCAACAGTATAAGCAAACGTTGCAGATTGCTTGAGTATGAAAATGACTTCGATATTAAGTAGATTTTCGTAGGAATTGACACTTGTTTCGGAGAGAAAATCGAGTTCGTTTTACTTTGATTTTCTCTTTCTCAAAGGTATGTAGGAAAAATATAGTTTGATATGCCTAAAGTACAGGGTATTAGTAATACAAAATAGCCAGGTTTAGCAGAGTAAAATTCTCAACATTTCCAAATAAGAGCTCGCCATTCAGTGCTTCACGGGGTTTTGCGGAAACGACCATCAGAAAAAAAATCATTACTAATTTAATAAGTCCTTTTTCTAATATTTACAACGATATTTATAAAGATAAGAAGACGCTTTTACTGGAACAAGCACTCATTGTTTCTAATAATGAGCGCAAAGTCCTGAATTTCGTCGACTAGTATCATCAATTTTGCATTATTTCGACTTTTCTTGTAAGAGCGCTCTTAACTCACATTTATAGACGGGTCTAACGCGAATTTTATTCAATTACCTTGATTTACCGACGTTTCGACACATCGAATAATTAACATTATGTGTAGTGGGTGGTTTGAAAATGTGATGTCTACCCCAAACTTCTCCATACACTTTTCGTCGGGTAGTTGCACAAATCTCTGTTTTGACATTTTGCTGGGACATCAGTCAGCCGCAACCACTACCAGTGAAGATTGATTGATTGAAACCTGTGTCGAAACGTCGGTAAATCAAGGTAATTGAATAAAATTCGCGTTAGACCCGTCTATAAATGTGAGTTAATATGTGTTCAAAACGCGAAAGTTTAAAATATTATATTGAATCAATAGTACTCATGATTCTTAGTGAGATAACCTAAAATATCTGGGAAAACCTAACAATACATAACGGTAAAAACATGCCCATCACCCACTGCTATTACTAAAACTTTTCCAAAGTAGTGTGAATGGAAAAGAATCACCAAGGGTTGAGTTAGCATTTATAGCTCTGTTGGTTATAATGAGCAGACCAGTATTCTGAAAGGCTGCCAGTTTTTTTTTAAGTAATGAAAACATAGTTTTGCTAGCAGAGTCTTCTAACCTAGAATTATTTTTATAACAATCATTATTTCGTAATAAAAACATAATACAACAGTAGGAACAAAACACTGAAAACATGTTGTCAGCCATTTTGAATTTGGTTTTATGAGGTGAACAGGTTTCCAAGAAATAAAGCAAAAGTAAGTTGAATGTGTTCTTTGTTTTGAACTAAAACAACATGTTTTCCATATATTTTAATTCTTAATTCTTACCTTTTGAATAATATTTAAGTGATATATTGTAGCTAATGGATATTAGTTTACTTGTAAAATCTAATTTTTGTTTAGTTCAATCTGTGATGTCAATCTGTAGAAAATATTTGCTAAATAAACGATTTGTATTTATAGTTGCAGGCAATTTAGGAATATGCCAGCATCAATTGAAAATTTTCATACATTCATATGCAGCCACAATTTTGGTAAATGGCCATTTTCATATTATCACAATATTAAATTCTGATTTATGTTCAAATAAAACTTGTTAGTCCATAATATGTGATGCAGTACTAGACATGTGCGCCGCGCCGCCGCGCCGCCGCCGCCGACGATTTTTCCAAGCCGCCGCCGCCGATAAATTTGACCGGCGTATAATCGGCGTGGGAAATTTTGATACCTATCGTGTCTTATTCCATGTTGCGTAGTGAATAGATAGTGTCAGAGGTATAATTTAAAGATCCTTATGCTTTTTCGCTTATTATTTGCGGGTGAACCAAATTAGCATCATTTTTGTCGTTGCGGCGTTAGCTGTGATAACGATTTAGTGTTAATTTAAACAAGATCTAGTTTCTGGATCTAAGGTTATTATTTAATATTTTTTCGCACAGCTTTTTTGTAGAACGTAAATGAAATTGTATATTATGTGATAAATCAAAATATGATTTATTTATTTATCACATAATATACAATTTCATTTAAAATTACACACGATCAATTCTTAGTCATTTTATGGTGATTATCAGCTTCTTTTACTTAACAATATATATTTCAATCAAAATTATAAAAATCAGTTTAAAGCTTCGCAATAAGCTATTACTTACTTCCGTTGGCGCTACAACCCTTTGTGGGTCTTGGCCTCCTCCACAATCTTCCTCCAGTTGTCGCGGTGTCTGGCGACCTCCTTCCAGTTAGTAAACTTTCCCATCTTCCTAAGATCTTCTTCTACACAATCTATCCAACGCTTCTTAGGCCTGCCTTTCGGTCTTTTTTGTTGCGGCGTCCACCTTGTCATGACTTTTGCTGCCCTCTTGTACGGCATCCTTTCAAGGTGACCCGCCCATCTCAACCTCTGTGACTTACAGACCCTGACGATGTTCTCGTGCTCTATGAGTACATCCAACTCGTGGTTCATGCGTTGACGATAGGTATCATGTTCTATTACAGCACCATAGATCTTTCTGAGCACTTTTCTTTCGAACACTGCAAGTTTTAGTTCGTCTCTCTGAGTTAGGGTCCAAGTTTCGCAGGCGTAAGTTACGACAGGCCTGATGATGGTGCGATAGATAATAAGTTTGGATCTAATGCTAAGCAGTTTAGAGCTCAAAAGTTTGCTACACGCGTAGAAACATTTGTGCCCAGCAGCTATGCGCGCCCTTATCTCTTCGTCGGTTTTGTTCTGAGAGTTAACCGTCGCTCCTAGATACTTGAAGCTGCTCACACCTTTGATGTCCTGATTGCCGACAGAGATGTTTGTTGGCAGTCCAGTCTGCCTTGATGTCGCAAGGTACTCAGTCTTGGATACGTTTACACGTAATCCAAACGTGGCGGCTTCTGTCTGCAGGTTTAGGCAGTGATCGGCCATTCTGTTTCTCGACCTACTGGTAATGACAATGTCATCGGCATACGCAGCAAGCTGAGTTGTGTTGTAGATGTTTAATTTACGCGTTGCAGCCTCAAGTACCAGGTTGAAAACTATGGACGAAAGCGCATCTCCTTGCTTCACTCCCGAACGAATCTCAAAAGGCTCAGATAAATCGTTTTGTATCGCCACAACGGATTTGGAGTGTTTTAAAGTGGCATCCACAAGTCTAACCAACTTGCTTGGCACACCCAAACACAGCATGCTGGAGAGTATTTGTGCGCGGTTAACACTGTCAAATGCCTGCTTGAAGTCCACAAACATGTGATGAAGATCGATATTGTATTCGTATGCCTTTTCCAGTGTTTGCCGCAGTAGGTGAATCTGGTCTACAGTAGAGCGGTTAGGCCTGAATCCGCATTGGTATTCTCCTAATATCTCTTAAGCATAGCCGCATAGGCGCCTATACACGACTCCTGATAAAACTTTATAAGCCACAGACAAAACCGATATACCTCGGTAATTGCTACAGATGCTCTTGTTTCCTTTTTTGAAGATAGGCACAATAATACCTGCGATAATAAATAAGAGCGCTGGTGGCCTAGCGGTAAGAGCGTGCGACTTTCAATCCGGAGGTCGCGGGTTCAAACCCCGGCTCGTACCAATGAGTTTTTCGGAAGGGGCTATTCACAAATTACGTCGTTTCAAATTAGGGGGGGGGGTCTGGTCATCGGATGATGGTAGCATGACGTAGGAGGAAACGGGGTCATTCGAAGCATGATTTTTGGATGATTTTAGGGGGGGGGGGGGGGTCAAAAATCGTTAAAAATAGAAGACGTAATTTATGGACAGGTCCGAACTTATGTACGAAATATCATTTGATATTTACCGGTTGCTTTTCGGTGAAGGAAAACATCGTGAGGAAACCGGACTAATCCCAATAAGGCCTAGTTTCCCCTCTAGGTTGGAAGGTCAGGTGGCAGTCGCTTTCGTAAAAACTAGTGCCTACGTCAAATCATGGGATTAGTTGTCAAGCGGACCCCAGGCTCCAATAAGCCGTGGCAAAATGCCGGGATAACGCGAGGAAGAAGAAGAGGCACAATAATACCTAAATTCCAATCTTCTGGCATCTTTTCCTCTTCCCATATCATAGATACGAGTCTAAACATTCGCTTCTCGAGATCGCTGCCTCCTTTTTTGAGTAACTCTGAAGCAATAGTATCAAGCCCCGGCGCCTTGTTATTCTTGAGGCAACGCATAGCCCGCTGGACTTCTAACCGAGTAGGCGGTTGTAATCGTTCTTCAACGTCAAAGTAAATGGGCACTTTTTCCGTGGCTGTTTGCGGAATGTTCAGGAGATCGTTAAAGTGTTCTCTCCATCTCCTAAGCACATCTGCCTTTTCCGTGAGAAGACTTCCAGAGGTATTTTGGCATGCATTGGTTTTCGGCTGGTATCCACTACGTAGGCTGTAAAAAGGTCGTACGAAATGACGCACCCTCAAATCCTCCATTCTCCTAAACCTCTCCCTTTCCATATTTCTCTTTTTGCGTCTCGCCATTTTTCTGCATTTGTTCCTCTCGTTCTTATAAAGTTCTTTTTTTTCTAAGCCATCGTTTTGGAGATATTTAAGCCGCATTTCATTCTTTTTATTGAGGGCTTCCTAGTATTCCTTATGAAACCATTCCATATTTTTTGAACGTTTTGCTTCTCCGATAGTGCTCTTAGCTGAACTTCACGTCACTGCTGTTTTTATACTCTGCCACTCTTCGTCAATAAGCTATACTTAAACAATTATACCTACTTATAGGAACTTAAATCACCAACTATCATCAATTCATCACTAAGCTGCAGTAGTAAAGAAAACAAAGTAGACCTTAGTATTCCATAAAACGGGACACTTCAAAGACATTCTGTTGAGCGAATCTACCTGCCAGAGACGTTTTCTTTGGAAAACGAAGACATCTTTAATCTAACATTACATTTCTGTTAAACTTCAGTTCAGACAAATGTAAAGTATGTAGTTCATCATTATTTCGTAACAAATCCTAGGTGAGGCGACAGCGGCTGGGAAAAGTCAATATACATAGATTTAAGACTTAACTTAAAAATATTTTTTTGTTTTATTTGTATTCCACTTACAAAGTAAGTAAAAATACTGCCTAAAATGTAGCGTTTTAAAGTATCCTTTTATTTTAATATTTGAACATACCGTTGGTAACCGTTAGGTTGGTATTGGTAATAAATGGTTGCCAAGTGTCATGATGGGATATAATTTTCGGCAATAATTTAGAAAACACACATAATATGTTTTGGATAGCCTAGTAAATACTCAGAAGGATTTAATATAGAGTTTCTACAGCCACCTTCTCATGCAGTATCAAAAATTATGCCACGCCGATTTCACGCCGATCACGCCGCCGCCGCCGGTCAAAAAATCATCGGACGCCGCCGCCGATGATTTTGCCATCGGCGCACATCTCTATGCAGTACTAAGTGATTGTTAAAAAAATATTATATACATATTTCTGTTGTTGTTTAGTCCAGAAATAGGTATTTGCAATTTTAATAAATCTTATAATTAGGTATACAACCCCAATAGAAAATATATTACATATGATTAATATTTACTGACAAATTACAGTACTTAATTGTATCTCATTGTAAAAAATCTATAAAATTTCTTTTGGCCTGTAAACTGTCTAAAGTATAGTTCCTCCTAAATACCATCCATTTTAATTTCCAGCGGAGCCATGTGAATCAGTCCCGTGCCCGAACAACGTGACCGGCAGCGCCATGGCCGCCACGGCTTGCGCGGGCCCCAGCGGCAGCGGCGGCGGTGGCTCGCCGCCCGTGCCCGCCGCCGCGCCCGCCACCACCGCCGGCCACCACAGTCCGTACGACCTGCGCCGCAAGAGCCCGCCCGCCTACCACGAGCCCGGGCCTTCGGGAACTTGCTCACTGCCGGCCAGGAAGAGGCCTAGGACGTAAGTCTACTTTTTAGGGTTCCGTACCCAAAGGGTAAAACGGGACCCTATTACTAAGACTTCGCTGTCCGTCCGTCCGTCCGTCCGTCCGTCTGTCACCAGGCTGTATCTCACGAACCGTGATAGCTAGACAGTTGAAATTTTCACAGATGATGTATTTCTGTTGCCGCTATAACAACAAATACTAAAAACAGAATAAAATAAAGATTTAAATGGGGCTCCCATACAACAAACGTGATTTTTTACCAAAGTTAAGCAACGTCGGGAGTGGTCAGTACTTGGATGGGTGACCGTTTTTTTTTTTTGCATTATGGTACGGAACCCTTCGTGCGCGAGTCCGACTCGCACTTGCCCGGTTTTTTTATCATCACTCGTCCTTACCGTGTCTGGCTAGAGCATTTTCAACATAGAAAGTTAGGATTTGTATGGCATAATAAAACTTTATGTTTTTTATTTGTAATCCAAATATATATTTCATAATAAAATAGGTATTTACATTATCTTGTAGTGACACATAAAAATGTAATTTCAGACCTTTTAATTGATTTCTAGGAACTGTAAACATTGTGTTGTTTATAGGTATTTACAATGTTTGCAAAATGCAGTCTGGTCTAGTATTTTTATTACCCTATTCTAGAGCAAGCTGTAGTTATCTTCATTACTAAGAAATAATGTAATTCATAGCTAGATCGTTAGTAAAGTATGTACTAATATCATTTACCTCTTTCACTGGTCACTGTCAAAAATATGTACAAAAAACATTTTTTGTAGATCATTGTCACAAGGCGTGGACGTATGCAACGTATCTCAGTACCTCCAGTATGAATTGCCCGATGAGGTGCTTCTGTGTATCCTGTCGCACCTCACTGAACGCGATCTGTGCCGTGTGGCGCAGGTCTGCAAGCGGTTCAACACCATCGCCAATGATACTGAGCTATGGTATGTCCTATCAACATTTTTAAAAACTCTTAAATAAGGTTTTACAATTTTGCAGTCTTGCTATATTTACCTCTGGTAAATAGGAATGGTAATGTTTCATAAAAAATGTTTGTATTTACAACGCTGGCCCCTGTGGCAGCA
Organism: Cydia splendana; assembly: GCF_910591565.1. Taxonomy (NCBI): domain Eukaryota; kingdom Metazoa; phylum Arthropoda; class Insecta; order Lepidoptera; family Tortricidae; genus Cydia; species Cydia splendana. Next base: position 9,216,897 of record NC_085977.1, read on the forward strand.
GTGGAAGTGACATTCCGTCCTTCCTTTGACCACCAAAGACGTCAACTGACGCGCGCAGCCACAGCCCAATATCAACCTTCGTGCATTCTAACAAGGTTCAGGAAGTCGCGTGGTAGGCGTGGCGCTGGCGTTCAAAGGGTTAATATGTATATTCATTAATTTTCGGTACCAAGTCGTACATTGATTCTCACGTATACCTCGTATTAAGTTAAGGCATATGTGGTGATGTAGAAATTTGTGTATCTGAAAAGGTTTAATTTGCGCCTTGACAAAAAATAACAATTGAAACATTCAACATAAACTGGTATAAAAACTAATCATAAACATTTGATCACAGGAAAAGCCTATACCAATCGGTGTTTGAATACGACATGCCATTGATGCACACTGCACCGTGCCAGTTCGAGTTCATGACGGCGGACGAGTGCGACGCTGAGAACCCGTGGAAGGAGAGCTTCAGGCAGCTATACTACGGCATTCACGTGCGACCCAACTTCCGTCCCAAGAAAGACTCGCGGATCAAGCATTTTAATACTATTAGAGTAAGTTTTTCACCCAGTTAGAAATTGACATCAGCTCTGTTTTACTGCGAGTGGCTTCGACGGAACTTATTTAGGGTTTCAGCTTGAGCATATTTTATGTAGTTATCTCAATCAGATCAACTTCGGGGGTTGACTCCTCTTGGTGGTTTACTACAGATGTACCGTTTTTAAAACGATTAAAAATTTGCAAATAGTCTGATACCTGGCGCCTATTTCACTATTGTCGGGTGTCAGTCTTGGACAATTTTGTGTGCATTTCTGGATCGACATGTAACGACGGGACCTCGTGTGAATATTTACTCGTCGGGCCGGCAACGTATCGCGAATCGTCGCAGTCAGGTGGAAATCGTCCGATGGTGAAACGGGGGCCCTCGACCCCTCTCACTTCCAAAGATGCTGGGCATTTTAATTTTAACTTGCACTTTAAAGCGTGACGGCGTGTTTCAGTAACGTCTAACCGTTACATTCCTGACAAAATGTATGGGATTTGACATCGACCGTCAGTTTTGTAACGATTGCTAACCGGCCGTTAAAGGTGCACAGTTAAGTGAAAATGCCCTAATATAAAATAATCGTAGGCCGCTCTGGAGTACGTGGAGGAGCGCGGCGGGTCGACGCCGCCCAGCAGCAGCGGCAGCTCGCCGTGCTCGGGCGCGGCGGCGGCGACGGCGACGGCGGCGGCGACGCCGGGCGCGGCGGGCGCGAGCGCGGCGTGCGCATGCGCGGGCGCGGGCGCGGGCGTCGGCGCCGGCCCGTGCGCGTGCCGCCGCGCCGCGCAGCCCAAGCCCGCGCTGGTGTTCGTGCACCAGGGGCTCTACCAGGAGGAGTGCCTCGCCATCGACACTGATGTGCAGCTCATTGGTGAGTGCTGAGCCCGCGGTACCCTGGAGTCCCTGGACCTAGAGCCCGAAGAAACTCGCACCCTTAATATAGCAACATCCATAGACTACGAAAACCACTTAGCGTTGCTTGTTAGTCTCCATAGGCTACGGTGGCCAAAATCGAGAAAAAAACTGTCTCAAACATGAATTTAGCGCGGAGCAAGTACCAGGGCCTCATGAGTTACAAGAAGGTATCGTTGACCAATCCGCCAGGCCGCGGCAGTCGGGGCGGACGAGTATGAAGGTATCGCGACTGCTCGCGTATCTTAACTGTATACTTTTGGTTTGTTTACCAATATGATTCTACTATTATATTATAGTTCAAAGTATTATTTTGTTGTTGATTCGTCGAAAAAGTATTGTATACAATAGTGATACAATCAAGCTTTTCAATACCTCACTATCTTTACTAATTTCTAATTCACTATCTTCACTATCCACACTAATTCAGTACCTCACTTAGGCAACTCAGCAAGATTCGTTGCCTAAACACGGTACTTGACTAGAAAACTCTCTATTATATCACAATTGTATAAAATACTATTGGTATACCAGATTTTATACAACTTCATATATTTAGTTTGGTTTGGTTAATTTGAGAACCTTTGCAATCGAAATAAGGTGATAACTTTATATATATTATGTATATTAAAAAGCGTCCATATTTATTTGTAATCGTTTCTCCTGCTAATATTAAATTAGCATTGAATAATTTTACGGTTTAGATTCACTTATATTAAGACACTCGCGCGACATGTTTCGGAGAGCCTAGGTCTCCTTTCTCAAGCACTAACAGTGCGAGCAGCGTTCACGACGGCCGTGTTTCGCGTACAAGTGAGTCTAAACCGTAAAATTATTCAATGTTAATATCACAATAGTTTAAATTCGATTAAATTAGCAGTTTATTTTTAAATATCTTATCGAATTATGGTTCTTATGTACCCAAAACTGCCCAGGCATCCTGCTAACCCCAGCCACACAGTTACAGTACTTACAATAACTCCTCTATCGGTACTGTAACTGTGTGGCTATGTAACTACAACTACTTCTCTATGGCAGGTTGTGCCGCTGGCAACGTGGCCGAGTCAGTGGTACTGGAACGCGAGGCGGAGTCGACGCTGACGTTCGCGGAGGGCGCCAGCCGCGCCTACGCCGGCCACATGACGTTGAAGTTCTCACCTGATGCCACCAGCACCATGCAGCACCACAAGCATTATTGCCTGGAGGTCTCCGATAACTGCTCTCCCACCGTTGATCATTGCATTATTCGGAGCGCCAGTGTGGGTAAGAATCGGGCCAGATTAGTTTGCATTATATTTTGTGAGCGACGCCTACGCAAGACACTTAGGCCCACTTGTAAAAAAAAAATGTAAACATTATAATATTATAGGGCACACATACGACTGCTTACATAAACTAAAAGACAACTGTAACTGTAACATAATTGAGTTTGTTGAATCATATAAATATTTAGGGTTAATAATAGACAGGACATTTAACTGGAAATTACAAGTACAAGCATTATGTAACAAATTGAGATATATTTACGTAACTTTCCAACAACTTAAAAAATATGTAAATCGTAAAACCATGCGAACACTTTACTTTGCCCTAGTGGAATCACACATAGATTATGGATTAATAGCATATGGTCGTACATTTAAAACACAACTAGATATGATTAGAAAGCTACAGATTCGGTATTTAAAATTATTAGTTAATCCTAAACAGAAAAAAACTTGTAACAAAGATTATGATCAGCTGTTTAGATTGTGTAATATTCTACCCGTAAATGAAAAATGTAAGTTATTTGTAGCATCTCATAATTATAGTACAAAGTCATTTCCATGTAAAACACAGAATAAAGATAAAGTGACAAGAAGAAAACCTAAACTATTCTTAGAAAATTTTACTCCCATTAATTACTATGGAGAGCGGACGTTTCAATATTTGGTACCTAAAATATTTAATGCACTTCCAGAAAAACTATTTGCTAAAGAGATAAGCCCACATACCTTTAGAACAAGTGTTAAGAAATATTTAATAGATATTTGCCCACAGGAACACTAGAGAGGGGTCAACTTATTATGGAAACATATAAAAGTGGACCCGTCTTTGCTGGCCCTGAAGGCCTATAATAGAATAACTAGATTTAAATTTGCATGCTTAGTTATTAAGTTAAAATAATACAGCATGTTTATAAATATTTAACTGACACAAACATGTATATCAAGAGCTTTACTAACTGCCATCAAACTGTTTTGCAGTTTGGCAGTCCTATTTCAATGTAAAACATATGTACTGTGTCTTATGAAAATAAATAATAATAATAATAATGTACCATTCCACTTACCTGGGATTAACCGGTTAAACCTGGAGTTACCATGGTTACCAGTACAATTTGACACTGGGTTAACGGTTTAACCTTTTGAACGCCACAGACGGCAATTGACGTCAACGCAAAATCGTGACAAAGACGGCATATGACGTCGATCGTTTTTTGATGAAAATTTACTGAAAAACACCCCACTTTTAGGTATGCATTATTTATTCACAAAACTAAATTTTACCCCCGTGGCGTCAGTGGCACGGCAAATGGATGCGCCGTTTGGCGTTCAAAAGGTTAACCGCTTAACCCCGGGTTATTGGGATGGTGCAATTGGGCCTTAGTTTTAGGTTCGCCGCTAAACTTAACACTACGAATGTTACTGCCAGTGGTGTAAATATAGGGTAGTAAAAAAAGCGGGTATAATGCCAAGGGCCTCACTTTGACCAAAAGGCCGTGAGCACAGGTCCCCATTGCTGCCCCTATTTGATGAATTTGCTACGGGCCTTATTTGATATAGTTACGCCACTGGCCATTGTCTTGAAGAACAGAGTATTGAATAGAACCTTTGAACGCATGCCGCCGCCACAAGATGAAAGCGCGGTCTTTCAGAATTGCACTAGTTATTTTGAATTCCATATTTTCTGTATGTGTCCGATTTACGAAATGCTATAGTGCAAACCTATATCCTGAGCCTAAGCCGTAGAACTTATAGGCTAGTTTAACATTACCTCCTTGATATATGAACGTAAAAGTGGAATTTGATAACTATTAGTGGGCACTAACATCTGGGGTTTATGATGCATGTCTAATAATCCGATTTCCTCAGTGGGTGCAGCGGTGTGCGTGAGCGGAGCGGGCGCCAACCCGGTGATCAAGCACTGCGACATCAGCGACTGCGAGAACGTCGGCCTCTACGTCACGGACTACGCGCAGGGCGCCTACCAGGACAACGAGATATCGCGCAACGCGCTCGCCGGCATCTGGGTCAAGAACTTCGCCAATCCCATCATGCGCCGCAACCATATACACCACGGCCGCGACGTCGGCATATTCACATTTGAGAATGGATTGGTGAGTGGTGCTACTACTGGTGGTGGTAATAATTTACGCAAACTCGTATCCAAATGTTGAGTTAGTGCACTGCTCTGCAGATTCGAGCGAGGCAAGCGGGAAGTAATTTTCGCTTCTCTTGGACCTCGTACGCGAACTGTTGATAGACGCTTCTACATAAATCATATCTAAACTGAAAATCGTAATTAAATAAAAAAAAAACCTAAGACAATGTTGGCACTTTTTACTATAGTGTAAACAACATTATTTGCGGTATTTGACACATTATGACTGACGTATAAAGAGATGTAACTAACGCAAATCGATTGTCACAGCAAGCGATTACGATTGGATGGCACGTAGACTGAGGTATCGAATTGTGACGTATAATGAATTTTTATTTGAGATTTAAATAAAGCTAGAATTATATGGTTTTCCCGCAAGCTAAATGCATTTAATACGCCGACCGAGTAGGTTCGCACCCATTGTCAAAATTGAAACTAACTCGGGATCTATTTTAAAGTTTATTTATGTTATTTCTGTGTCAAATTTGTTGTCTGTTAAGTGACGATAAATATATCCATATTTACAGTTAATTAAACACCTTTTCCTTATTTTTATTAAAAGAAAAATGAAAAATTCATATTGATTTACTTAGACGACTACCGATTCATAACGGTGGTGTCCGGCCAACCCTAAAATTAAAAAAAAAAGACGTAGAACGTAAACGTTCGCAGTGCAGTTGTTTTCCTTTGTGATTTCGATGTGCAAGTCATTTTACGTAGTATTGCTGTTGTGAGTGACAGACGTCAAATACCGCAAATAATGTTGTTTATACTATAGCGCGTCTTGTATTTATGTAAAAATAAGTAAATAAAAGTACTTTTTTAAATCGTAGGAGTAAAATGACCAATAAATAAATTATCCTAGCGTGTTTATTTATAAAAAGGAATTTACTATTTTACAAACAAATTATTGCAGTGGCAACATTGTCTTACTTTTTTTGGAATTTAATTACGATTTTCAGTTTAGTAATGTACTCCTTTAATGTAATAGGATGTTACTCGCATGCGTGCATAGTACCTTGACGCAGTATGTAAATCAGACTCATGACATTTACCTTACAAAATGCTAACAACTGTAAATGGTTTTCAGGGCTACTTTGAAGCAAATGATATTCACAACAACAGAATCGCCGGTTTCGAAGTGAAAGCCGGCGCCAACCCCACCGTAGTACATTGCGAGATCCACCACGGTCAGACGGGCGGCATCTACGTGCACGAGTCCGGCCTAGGCCAGTTCATAGACAACAAGATACACTCTAACAACTTCGCGGGCGTGTGGATCACGTCCAACAGCAACCCGACCATTCGTCGCAACGAGATTTATAACGGCCATCAGGGCGGCGTGTATATATTCGGGGAGGGCCGCGGGCTGATTGAGCACAATAATATTTATGGGAATGCTTTGGCTGGAATTCAGGTTAGTTGCTTGTTGACTTTATACTTAATACTTGATTTTAAAAGGACTGATGAAGAATTTGGCTCCTATGACGGGTATTTTCTTTCATTTTAAATTGCGCTTCTCTTACTAGTCCAACTTATATTTGAGACTCGTAATACTTACTGTTTTGTGTCGAAACAAATCGTCACTTCTTGTATCTTACACTTCTACTCAAAGTTAAAATGCAGTAGCTCTGTATGCATCCCTTAGGGTGGTATTCCACTTATCCAATTTCTTTGTCCAATGTGTATTGCGTCTCACATTTTGCTTAATAAGAGAGTGAGACGCAATGACATTGGACAAAGAAATTGGATGGGTGGAATACCACCCATACAGTTACATAGTTTAATAACAGTGTAGTATAGAATATTCTAGAAAATACCAACTACAGTTACAACAATATTAACGTAATATTTTTTTGTACAGATCCGCACAAACAGCGACCCCATAGTCCGGCACAATAAGATCCACCACGGGCAGCACGGCGGCATCTACGTGCACGAGAAGGGCCAGGGGCTCATCGAGGAGAACGAGGTGTACGCCAACACGCTCGCCGGCGTCTGGATCACCACCGGCTCCACGCCCGTGCTGCGCCGCAACCGCATACACTCGGGCAAACAGGTACGGGGACTATTAGGATAGGCTAGATCACATCCACCACGGGCAGCACGGCGGCATCTACGTGCACGAGAAGGGCCAGGGGCTCATCGAGGAGAACGAGGTGTACGCCAACACGCTCGCCGGCGTCTGGATCACCACCGGCTCCACGCCCGTGCTGCGCCGCAACCGCATACACTCGGGCAAACAGGTACAGGGACTATTAGGATAGGCTAGATCAGATCCACCACGGGTAGCACGGCGGCATCTACGTGCACGAGAAGGGCCAGGGGCTCATCGAGGAGAACGAGGTGTACGCCAACACGCTCGCCGGCGTCTGGATCACCACCGGCTCCACACCCGTGCTGCGCCGCAACCGCATACACTCGGGCAAACAGGTACGGGGACTATTAGGATAGGCTAGATCAGATCCACCACGGGCAGTACGGCGGCATCTACGTGCACGAGAAGGGCCAGGGGCTCATCGAGGAGAACGAGGTGTACGCCAACACGCTCGCCGGCGTCTGGATCACCACCGGCTCCACGCCCGTGCTGCGCCGCAACCGCATACACTCGGGCAAACAGGTACGGGGACTATTAGGATAGGCTAGATCAGATCCACCACGGGCAGCACGGCGGCATCTACGTGCACGAGAAGGGCCAGGGGCTCATCGAGGAGAACGAGGTGTACGCCAACACGCTCGCCGGCATCTGGATCACCACCGGCTCCACGCCCGTGCTGCGCCGCAACCGCATACACTCGGGCAAACAGGTACGGGGACTATTAGGATAGGCTAGATCAGATCCACCACGGGCAGCACGGCGGCATCTACGTGCACGAGAAGGGCCAGGGGCTCATCGAGGAGAACGAGGTGTACGCCAACACGCTCGCCGGCGTCTGGATCACCACCGGCTCCACACCCGTGCTGCGCCGCAACCGCATACACTCGGGCAAACAGGTACGGGAACTATTTTATTCAATCAATCAATAATCATTTATTTCGAATAACAAAGATTCATAATACATGGTTAGTAAAATAATAAATAGGTCTCTAACTTATATCTAAGGTATTTATACAATAATAACTAAATAAATACTCCATTGCAACAGTGCGCACATCACTCGACTACTTGATCATTTTATTTATTATTGTCAAATATAGTTTTGTTGGGTTAATCTAACTTGGAACAGTTTACAAAATATAACACTTTCAATGATATGCTGATTATTTTACATTATCCTGAATAACTCGAAAACAAAAGAAGATCGAGGACTGATATTAAGCATAGAGTGTTCTTAGGATTGCCAGTACACCACCTGAAAGAATGACCAAATCCGTCGTTGGGGGCACTTCTTGTTCGCTTAGTCTGCTAGACCCTTTGACACGTGAAATAGAACATGACCTAATGTCTATATCTTTTCGCAGGTCGGCGTATATTTCTACGACAACGGCCACGGAAAACTAGAAGATAACGACATCTTCAACCACCTATACTCTGGCGTTCAAATCCGAACCGGCAGCAACCCCGTCATCCGCGGCAACAAGATCTGGGGCGGGCAGAACGGCGGCGTGCTCGTCTACAACGGCGGCCTGGGGCTGCTCGAACAGAACGAGATCTTCGATAACGCCATGGCTGGTGTGTGGATTAAGACTGACTCCAACCCGACGCTCAAGAGAAATAAGATTTTTGATGGGCGCGATGGAGGAATTTGTATTTTTAATGGAGGAAAGGTAAGTCCCGATTGTACTCCCTAAATTAAACTAATACATTATAGCCCCGTAAGTCCCCGCGTACTTGTACAAGTACAAATTAAATTCGAGTTATGAAATCGTCTTGGGTCTTACGAGGATAGAATCTTTCGCTTGCATGGGACTCGAAATCGGAATTTGAATATCAAACTTTGCTCTCTTGTTGTACAAATAACTATTGTCCTGATGCGCGCTTAAATCCATAACGCATTTGTTGCTGAGGAAGAAATTATTGCTTTAAATTATATAACTATATTTATTATCAAGCCTCGAATCTAAATAAAATCGCCGCTATTCGTGTTAAATTCTCTTTAAAATGGAGTATATCCTCAATACATCAATGGCCATTCATTCACATCTTTGTAAAACAAACCGGCACACGATTGAATTCGCAAAGCTAAAATCATGACTAACCCCCTTTTTTAATAACAAAACTTCCGTGAGACACAGACATATTAAATATATTAAGAACGGGTCACTCACGTGTTTTAAGTCGAAAAACGCTCGATACTAACTCCCTTATTCATAAAACTTTACGAGCCTGATTTAGTTAAATCATGTTTTATCCCTTTCTTACAAATACATAAGTCAAAATGACAGATAAGGACAAACGATTATTAGCTAATTGAGGTTTGTAGCGCGTTTATAAATAAGGGGGTAAGGCTATTAATCGCAGTGCGTTCCAAGCCTAAAGATTTATTTTCGTGAACGCAGGGAGTATTGGAGGAGAACGACATATTTCGCAACGCGCAAGCGGGCGTGCTGATCTCAACTCAGAGCCACCCGGTGCTGCGGCGCAACCGCATCTTCGACGGGCTCGCGGCCGGCGTAGAGATCACCAACAACGCCACCGCCACGCTAGAGCACAACCAGATCTTTAACAACAGATTTGGAGGTAAGATTAATTTACTTTTTTAGGGTTCCGTCTCTTGGGAGACAAAGGGTATCGAGGTCAGCGATAAGAGGTTGACAAACCTTCGATTCGCGGACGACATCGTACTCTTCTCAACATCGGCGACCGAACTGCAATGTATGCTACAGGAACTTAGCAACGCAAGCCTTGAGGTTGGTCTAACGATGAATAGATCCAAAACCCGATTAATGACCAACAGCAAGAAGCACAGGGTGACGGTGGATGGTAACATTTTGCAATATGTCGACGAGTATACCTATCTGGGCCAGATAGTCTCCTTCACAGATCGCCAGGACAAGGAGATCGATAGAAGGATCGAAAACGCCTGGAGGAGCTTCTGGTCCATGAAGGAACTCATGAAGGGTAAACTCCCAATTGCACTGAAGCGCAAGCTCGTCGACATGTGCATCTTGCCCGTCCTCACCTATGGTGCCCAACCTGGTCACTAACTGAGGCTCAGAAATCCCGGCTCAAGGTTTGCCAAAGGGCAATGGAGCGAAGTATCCTGGGTGTCCAAAGATCTGACAGGGTGAGGAACACAGAGCTTCGCTCCAAAACCCGAGTCGTTGATGTTGGGGTGAAGACCGCCAGGCTAAAGTGGGACTGGGCTGGACATGTCTGCCGGATGCATGATGACAGATGGGCCAAAATAGCCACTAGCTGGCATCCCCAGGGTAGTCGAGGCAGAGGCAGACCGAGAAAGAGATGGCGGGACGACCTGGATGCATTCCAGCGGGATTGGCGGGATCTTGCTCAGCACAGGGAGGACTGGAAAGGGAGGGGAGGCCTTTGCCCAGCAGTGGGACACACATGGGCTAGTAAAAAAGAAAAAAAAAAGGGTTCCGTACCTCAAAAGGAAAAAACGGAACCCTTATAGGATCACTCGTGCGTCTGTCTGTCTATCTGTCTGTCCGTCTGTCACAGCCTATTTTCTCCAAAAGTACTGGACAAATTAAGTTGAAAATTGATACACATATGTAAGGCCCTGGTCTCCTATTTTATGCTGTACGCGGCGTCTGGCGTCAGCGTCAACGTTTTTGAACAAAAATCGGGCAAGTGCGAGTCGGACTCGCGCACGAAGGGTTCCGTACCATATAAAAAAAAAAAACAAAAAAAAAGCAAAAAAAAAACGGTCACCCATCCAAGTACTGACCACTCCCGACGTTGCTTAACTTTGGTCAAAAATCACGTTTGTTGTATGGGAGCCCCATTTAAATCTTTATTTTATTCTGTTTTTAGTATTTGTTGTTATAGCGGCAACAGAAATACATCATCTGTGAAAATTTCAACTGTCTAGCTATCACGGTTCGTGAGATACAGCCTGGTGACAGACGGACGGACGGACGGACGGACGGACGGACGGACGGACGGACAGCGAAGTCTTAGTAATAGGGTCCCGTTTTACCCTTTGGGTACGGAACCCTAAAAAAGACGCTGACGTCGACGTCTAAAACAGACCACAACAGTACGGTTACCATCAGTTTGTCACTGACATAAACGCCGTCGAGAACGTAATTTACTTTCTATACATCTCGCTCGCACTCGCATATTAGTGCAAACGGGATGTATAGAAAGTAAATTACGTTCTCGACGGCGTTTATGTCAGTGACAAACTGATGGTAACCGTACAGTAAATCTCTATAGTAAGCATCGTGACGCAGACGCTGTAAGCGGCCGATGGCGTTTATAGGAGACCAGGGCCTTAATTCGTGACCAAAGACGGACATCTTACGTAAACAAATGAATTTTAAACATGGAGGCCACTTTACATTCTACATCTGTACTAGGTTTATGGATATATAACGGCAAAGTACACAGACGGAAGTTGGGCTGCCCGTTGCATACTTTTTGCCATTTCGGACATAACCAAGACAAGCTCTGCAATATTATTTTAATTTTTATATGATCCTCCCTTCTTTCCTCATCATTCCTGATTATAATTCAATGAAAAAACGCAATTTGTGTTGTTTTATTGTAAAATATCAATGGGATATTTTTGTTACTAACCTATATGATCATAATTTTACATATTTGCTCACTTGAAGGTTTTCTAAAAGATATAGGATACTAGCTAAGTATTTTAGAAAGCACTTCCTTAAGTTTTTTTGTTTCTAACAATGTCACATTGTTTCCAGGCCTTTGCCTAGCATCCGGCGTGTCGCCATTAATACGAGGCAACAAAATATTTAGCAATCAAGACGCTGTGGAGAAGGCGGTCGGCGGCGGCCAGTGCTTGTACAAGATATCGTCGTACACGTCCTTCCCCATGCACGATTTCTACAGGTAGCTTTCTATAGCGTTGATTTAAAGTAATTTTTACGATTCAGTAAATTTTGTAGGACGTCGCAAATTGGTAGTTTAGGCCGTAGGCCGTTCATACGATTAAGTAATCGCTCAGAAATCTTATAACAACAATATAAGTTTTACCTACAAATGTTGAGTGTGGCACTATAACATACATGATGTGATGTTATTAATCCGTCAATTTTATTCTAGGTGCCAGACTTGCAACACGACAGACCGCAATGCAATTTGTGTCAATTGCATCAAAACGTGCCATCAGGGACATGACGTCGAATTCATACGCCATGATAGGTCAGTACTTTACAGCAATTTTGCCCTTCATTTCAAGTTGTGTAAAGTTGCGTTTGATTTGAAATAAATGTAGAAATAAGATGGATCGTTAATAGGTTTTGTCTGTTGCCTACTGCAGATTTTTCTGCGACTGCGGCGCGGGCACGCTGTCGAACCAGTGCCAGCTGCAGGGCGAGCCCACGCAGGACACGGACACGCTGTACGACTCGGCCGCGCCCATGGAGTCGCACACGCTCATGGTCAACTGAGCCAGTACGTCCTATCCACTGTCCAGTGTCCGTCAGCTGAACCGAGACGCCGTCACGCTGTACTCTACGTCGGACGAATTATTTTTATTACCTAAATCTTCACGTTGTACATGTCATGTCGTGAGTCGCTAATATTTGTAGGGCGCCCTCCGCGCCCCCGATTCGCATTCGTGTAAACCTGTTAAAATAATTAGGTACTAGTTGAACGATTGCTGGTATTTCGACGTTACGCTGTCTGTATATGTAGGGGCATTTTTTTAATCATCTGTACTTAATAATTATGTATTTTGTCGAGTAGTATCATGCATTCCCAAATTGTAATCGTACCATAATCTCAAAAATCACATTGATATATTAGAATAATGTTATTCGTTTTATAAGATGTACTGGTAGCAGTGTTTACATTATAATGTCTACTATAGTTTCATAATCATGAGGAATATTATTTTTAGTGCTCCATCACTCTAAATTTTTGATTTCTTAATCAATATTGTTTATTATTAATTTATTATTTGTGTTTAGCACTTTGTTTTGAAGCTACCATTTTTTGTTTCACAACGAATAATGTACGAGTTAATAGCAGGAATGCCTGTGTTTTAAAATGCCATTTAAAATATTCTTATAAGCCTATAACCTTCTGTTTAGTCCAAAAGTGCTAGAAGATAGGCAGATAAATTATCCTCGTATTATTATTATTTAGTACCTACCAAGATTTGGTTCTCCATCTGGCGACTGCGGACGTCAGGATAGCGTTTTGTAATATTTGCTGTCCACATTTTTATTGAATTGACGACACTTATTATATTTTGATTTGGGGGCATTTATACCTCGGCTCTCCTGGCCCGGTGCACGGTGGCGGGAGCTTTAGTTAATAAAGATATGTAAACAAGTATTGTTTGGGGTACAGCCGCGGTCGCGGCCGGACAGGCGCGGCGCCATTTTAATCTCTCCATTAGGAGTCTGCCTCGCCTAACTATTTTGGCGCTCCTAATGCGCTTTGTAAATATTTATGTCACACAATAATCGAAACGTAGTAATTAATGTATTTGTATCATTATATTTTTATTATTGATCACAACATGTATGTTTAATTATGGTTAGGTCGTCGTATGCTCAGAGCGGAGCCGCCGCGTTGCGGAGTGCGGGCCGGCCGGGCTCGCGCCCGCTAGTGTATAATTAGGATGCAAATTTAAAGAACGAATGTGCGTATTTAAATGGAAAAGATCTTAGGTACAATTGATATTTTATTATATTGTTAATTTAAATTTGGTATTGATATCGATCGAGAAGCAATGTTAGGAACTGGGAAAGGCCGAACGTGAGCGGCTAGAGTGCTGATAGTGATAAGTTAGCCGGTAAGCTATAATGAAAATCTAAATTACTCAGTATCACTATTGCAAATTTCGAATTGTTAAATCGTCTCTCCATAGCACGGTATGTTCTGAATCTGCTTTTTTATAATCCTCAATCTGTGATCATCGCTAAATATGTAAGTGAAAATAATTTAGTTGGTCCCCACTACAGAACTATGACATTATTATTATAACATCAAAATTATTGTGGCGCTGATGCTTTATATAATTGAATGTGAAAAATTGTTATTTATTGAATTGTCAGTATGATCTTAATTTATTGAATTAAAATCTGGATATTTTGTTTATACATGAAGATACCACTGTAAAAGCCGTGATATACATCATATAATATTATAAATTGGCATTTTATTTACTTTGCTTTTTCCCTTGTTTTCAATAAAATAGATCATTTAGTGCGACTGTACCATTCCATTAGATATTATAATACGGCTCGACATGTAACCCCGGCTACTCACGTAACGATAAATCGTAGCGATAAAACTGTGCAGTCCGATTTGCGCAGTTTTATCTACCGTGTGTATGACAAATCGTTACGATAATCGACAACGATTTGTCATACACACGGCAGATAAAACTGCGCAGTTCGGACTGCACAGTTTTATCGCTACGATTTATCGTTACGTATGTAGCCGGCATAAGTCACTTTGACAAAAATAAAAAGTTGAGCGCTTTCTACAGAACTACGGTTTATATTGTGTATACCACGTGAAGACCACGTGTATACACTCGTATACAGTCAACAGCAGAATGCAGGCGACGTGTATTCATATAAACACAACTTGAATGTTATGTAAAGCTTGACCAGGAATATATGATCACGCGCCATGTTGCGGAATTTCACTGGAACAAATTTTTTCATACTATAAAAATATACATGAGAAAAACAGCGCCCTCTGGGCAATGATCATATATTATTACTGGTCAGGCTTTATTGTTCAAAATCGATGGGTAGGGTGACAGGTGTCACCTCCATTTAATATGCCAACTCGCAAAATTGTACTGAAACGACACCTGTTAGCTCGCTAACTTTGCTACTTCTTTTGCTGACTGTACGGTATGTACGTATATGTGTATGACTGTATGATTGAGCAGTGTTGAAATGCACCCTTGACTGTCATTATTATTCCGTCGACTTTATGCACCCCAGCCGAAACATAATAAAGAAGGTCTATAATGGGGTTGGCCGGTGGAAGTTTTTAGCAGATGGCGCCATCATAGCTTGCCCTGTCAATCCCTATAATTGTGTCAAATTTTTGTTTTTTTTAATACACTGGATGCCAGCCTTTTAAGCCGATTCTCATAGAAAAAGGGGCAAGCTATGATGGCGCCACCTATGCAAACCTTTGACAGTTGCCAACCCCATTGAGTAGCCTTTTAGCTGCCGCCGTGTAATTTATTTAACGTGTTTTTGTAAACTACTTGCAAGAGGGGCTTTAACTACGTTGTTTACCTAGGCAGAGGACACAGTGGTGGACCGATTGTATGTTTTTGTTTAGAAGTTCATCCCGTTGCAATGAAGTCAGTACTAAAATACCACAGAGGAAGAAATCAATGAAACGACAACGCTAGATCGAAACAAATTATCTATTAGACTTTTGTATATTTATTTACACATGGCCACTTGATTCATTTAATCATCATTTATCATATTTATCTTAAAACTTATGATTATTAAGTACAATTTATTTCGTGCAAAATAAGACGATTGATTATTGATTAATGACCTAAATGAATAAAAATAAATGTAAAACTTTGATCAGTTAGCTTGTTGAGTGTACGCTCGCAACAGTTTTTGACGCGGAGACCGTCTTCTAGGCGATATGTGTATCGCTTTGAGGGGGGTATTCGCTTTCTTGAGATCACTGGAACATGTAGGTGTCCGTAAACTTCTTGGTGTACAGAGAGGCTTCCTCAAGGCAGGGGTCATAAAAGGAGTAGTTTTTACAGGTAAAGGTTGTGGGGATACTTTTCTGAAAGGGGGTGTAGTCTTTCTACACAAATGAAAAGTATCAACTGTATCTTTACTTTGGGTCCCATATTGGCGGTGAGATTTCGGAGGCACGTTTGGAGGAACATCTACATTTCGGTGAGTTCGAACAGGTATGCCAGGAGCAGAGTTTTCAGTTACACTCGATTGAACTTTTGGTTTCACATGAGCTATTAGCTTCGGCTGCTTATTCAATTGGTTAACATTGACCCGAGGTCTCCTTGCAAAGCCAGAATGCGAGCTTTTATCGCTCCGTCCTGATGACTTATCAGATCCAGATTCAAAAAGTTTGGCCTTGGCCAAAACTGCACCTGCATTCTGTTTCCTCAGTTTATTAACTGAAGGCCTCCCAGAGAGACCTGTGCTGTCCATCTCGCCTGTCTTGTCCATAAAGAAAGCTGCGGCACTCCGCCACTTCTGTTGTGAATTAGAAGGGCTCTTTGTGATTTTTTTTAAATTTCGCGTAGTAACATTTTGGTAAACGCCCGATTGATTCATTGAGGTATTCGATTTTTCCGTTGAATTCAGAGTATTATTTGTAGAGTTGTCTGACGCTGTTGCGTCCCAGCTATTAATAGTAACGTTCAGAGATCTGCGCGTTGGACCTCTGTTAAATGATTTATCTAAATTATAATCAGAGTTGAGGCTGATTCGTTTACGCAACTGATACTTTTGACTAGAATCAGTGAGCGATTTGTCTGATAGTGAGGCATTGCTCTCGTTAGACTTCGGTGTCTTTGGTGCAGCTAAGTCTGGTTTGGCCGTACTGGTACGATCCCGACGAATCAGTCCCACGTAAGGATAAAATCTATCTGCGTTTTGACTAACTTGTGACGCCACAGAAGCGTTCCACGACTTATGCCTAACAATTTTTGGAATGTTCTCTTTAGATCGGCGTCGTATAGAGCCGATTTTCCGGGCGCTCGGAGATCTTATTACCTTTGCCTGTTCATTAGGTCGTATTTTTAATTCCTTACTTAAACGTCTCGCTAAATGATCTGACGTTGGGCAGTTAAGCATCGCCACTTCCTCCAAAGTTTGCTCGTAGACACTCTGTACTTGTTGCAACGGCTCAACTCTAGGTATGACATCGGTGAATTCTCTAGACAGTCTATTTTCTATGGCGGATACTCGACTTTTGATTTCTTCATATTCCTGTTTAGATATTCTGACATAGTCTTTGTCAGGCTTCTGGTCTGGTGAAAGGTCGATAGTGTCGTGAGCACTGAACAAACGTTCAGAGGAAGTGAGCAGGTCTTCACTGCTGGCACTTGTTTCGGAATTTTTCATATCGGAATTCATTATTGGGGTGCTTCTTGCATCCATTAAACTCAGCCTTATTCTCTTCCTTTCGGTGATGCCCCTGTTAATCAAACAAGTTAATTAATAAAGTAGTATCTCACAGACCACAGAAGGAAAAGAAAAGTGATAATAGATGAATAATGTGTATAAAGTAAGGTCGCTAAGCATGAAGAATTTCGTACACTGTTACTTACATTTTCATTGGAGTAAACGATAGTTCTTTCTGAGGGAGATTCTTCTTTATCTCTTTTCTGTAACAGACATAAAAAGTTTATATAAACTGTCAAACACTTTCAGTGAATTTAATATACAATCATAAAGGAAACTCGCAGTGACCCTGATAACTTGGAGAGACTTGTGGTGACGGGAAAGGTGGACGGCAGACGACCTAGAGGACCAAGTCCAACGAGATGGTGTGACCAAGTATCCGCCCAGATGGACATCACACTAAGCAACGCTTTCCACAAAGCAATCAACAGGGAGAAGTGGAGAGCTACCATAAGGAAAATTAGTATGCGGAGTCACGATCCTCAGCAGTGAGGGACCGACTTAGAAGAGAAGAAAGGAAACTCACTTGGTTTTAGCTGAAAGTCCCTCATAGCTATCAAACTTCCGTTTGGACGCTGACTTGCTCAATATAGGAGTCTTCCCATTCTCGCACACAGTAGCTGGTGTATTCACTCCTCCGGACACCATCTTACGCAGTCCACTTAACATGCCTAGAACAGAAAACATTTTAGAACATTGTTATCAATTGAGTTAACTTTTTAATTAATGTGCGAACTTACGATTAAGGGACCCACTTCGTCTCTTCTTTCTTCTTGCTAAATGCGCTTCTGTGTCGTCATCTAACTGTGACATAAGGTCATCAGTCAAAAGACCAATATGTTGAGAATTTTCTATAAATATCTGAAAACAAAGAATTAACAAAATTTAAAAGGGGGCCTAAAAATATTGGGGAGATTGGTTTAAAAAAACAATACAGTTGGAAAATCCTGGATAACAGGATTTGAGGATTTCATCCCTTCATTCAAAAACTGTAATTAATAGCTACATCTGTACAAAATAAGGACAATATCTTTAAGCAAAAATATTATAAGGTTCCTTTTAATTGTGTGGTAGCCTTGAGTTTGATATTCACCTTG
This sequence comes from Cydia splendana, assembly GCF_910591565.1. Lineage (NCBI taxonomy): Eukaryota > Metazoa > Arthropoda > Insecta > Lepidoptera > Tortricidae > Cydia > Cydia splendana. Next base: position 9,235,116 of record NC_085977.1, read on the forward strand.
ACTAAAGCAACATGGTGCTCCAATCTCTGAGCAGACGAGGCAGCAGGTAAAGGCATGATGCTAGGAGCCAGCACTATTGCCAGGTTCGAAGAATCCATCAAGTTCTCTTTGTGCCTTGATGCAATATAGTTGAGCAGCTGAAACAATAGTCAACAATTTTAACAGTAAATAAGTGTTTTCCTACCTGTAGGTTTCATCCCCCTAGTAAAAAGAAACAGCCAGCTGAGGGTAGGTCACAAAAAAACTTTCATGCATAAGGATTATTCTGCCCTGCTAAGCCAAAGAGCGCTATCTCAAAAGAAAATTCATTGCTAACTTATACTTTAGTTTCTATTACTGAGAATTATATTTTCAAAATCATTTGTTTTTGAGATAGCGCTTTTCGGCTTAGGAGGGCAGTATTGTAGGTAGTAAAAAATTAATTACCTATATGAAAAACTTAATAATAAAAAAAATTTACTCAACTACAAGAGGTTGGTTTACCTTTGACTGATTAACGCATTCACTGCCAGGGGGCGTGGCCTAGGAACAAACTTATATGACGCTGAACGCACATGTGCGTTGGGGGCAGTGAATGTGCTAAGTTCAGCTTCATAAATATTTCACCCTGTACTAAAATTTACAAGAAAGGGTAATATTTAAAGCAACACTAAAAATATACCTCCATAATGTAATGCAGCAGGTGAATATGTAATACAGGTAACAGCAGCAATGTGTGCAGGAGCGGTTTCAAGGCATCATCACCAGCAGTGACCCTGCAGCGTAGGAGTAAGTCCTGCACTTCTGCACTGATTAGTGGTTCTGGTAAACATCGCAGGTAGAGCTTCAGTACGCTCGCCACATCAACAGGATGATGTCCTTCTGATACACACCCACCGGCATCTAAGAGTCGCTGGAACGTCATTTAAACATACTTTAGGGATATATGATTGAAAACCTTAAAATTCTCATTGTTATGCACTATTTACTCAAGTCAATACGGTAAATATTAAGTTAATGGCTTACCTTTATATCCTTTTGGCGAGTTTGAGACCCCGCTTTACGAAATAGGCCCTCGATGTGGGCGTTAGTACGAAGAACTGCTGACATTTCGTTAACCACTAGCGGTACACACAAATTACTCCCACAGCAAATAACACTGCCCGATGGCACTTTTGCCAAAGGAGCTCCGAATACCGTTTTGTGATCCTGTAAATAAATATATGTGACACAATAAAACAAGACTGATTTACTTGCTATTGCAATTAGACAACGACTGATCTTACCTTAACATTTTTCAATATGATTTTCTTTAGCCTATGCTTTAAACCAGCTTTCTTCAGTTCACCAACTATTATTGACTGTAATTTAGTATGATTAATCCCATCTGATATAATCATTTTGTTTATTTGAACAAAATTAATCACTAATTTCAATGATTATTTCAAACGTTCATATTCGTTACTAAACGTTCCAATTCACGATGTTGAGGAAATAGGTACAGAGCGGCTACCGCGAAAACCGAAATTCGCAAATTGCGGGGATCTTTCTCTTTTACTCCAATGAAGGCGTAATAAGAGTGACAGAGAAAAATGCCCGCAATTTGCGAACTTCGATTTTCGCGGTTACAGCCCAGATACATTTCAGAATTGATAAATGATTGTTTTTTTGTATGGTTTATAGAAATTTATGTGTATTAACTGAAAAATATTTAATTTAATTTTTTTTTGCTAAATGTAATTCGGCATTCATAATTCGTTATGAAATTAAAAAAAAGATTGGATTTTATACAGCGTAAAATGAATATTATTCGTTTAGAAATAGTGCACATCGTGGACTTGTTATATGCATAGACGTAGGAAATAGGTCATAATTATGGATATGTCCATTTATCATATATTTTTTTATGAAAGCTTTGCATGTTGTTATTTACTTTAATTAAAAATCATATAGTATTCTTTGTTTGACCTAATTGAATATATAAATAAACATGCTATTAAAGTAATATTTTTTGTTCATTTTTGAACGAATTGAGTGATACCAAATTGTAAATTTCCCATTAAAGTGGTAAAATGTAATCTTGCAATTCGTATGTACCTTGCCCACACCTAATTTTGGTCTTGCCCCGCCACTGTACAAGTATTACATTACAAATTATCGTAAATTAAATCCAAAATGATTGCCAATAGCCATTTGTGCTGCGAGAAGGCAAAAAGTAAAAAAAAAAATTAGGTAAATCACAATATTATTTATTGTAAAAGCTACAGTGTGATACGAAAGAATATAAATGAAAAAAAAATTAACAAAAAAATTCCTTACAAAATTGTTGCCATGTTTATTAAGCTTTTTACATAAATAATGTGAATTACGAAGAATGTTGCGCCCTCGTTTAATTTCTACTCTTTCATGTCGCACTGTAGTTGATATATTATAATAGTTTTATTCCATAATTTAATTTAAACAACAAAACTTGAAGGAATAAGAATAGGAACGGACTTTTTGCAAAAGGAGCATTTTGCGATGGGACATGTAGACAAAGGATATTTTTTCGATTTGGATATTATGCACTTTTTATACTCCGTGCATTATAATTTGCGTTATTTGACACATTATGACTGACGTTTATAGAGATGTAACTAACCCAAATCGATTGTCACAGCAAGCGATTACGATTGGATGGCACCTAGACTGAGGTGTCGATTTGTGACGTATAATAAATTATTATTTGAGATTAAATAAAGCTAGAATTATATGGTTTTCCCGCAAGGTAAATGCATTTAATACACCGACTGAGTAGGTCGCACCCATCGTTAAAATCGAAACTAACTGGGGATCTATTTTAAAGTGTATTTATGTTTCAAATTTGTTGTCTGTTAGGTGACGATAAATATATCCATATTTACAGTTAATTATCCACCTTTTCCTTATTTTTATTAAAAGAAAAATGAAAAATTCATATCGATTTACTTAGACGACTACCGATTCATAACGGTGGTGTCCGGCCAACCCTAAATTAAAAAAAAACAAAACCGGGCAAGTGCGTGTCGGACTCGCGCACGAAGGGTTCTGTACCATAATACAAAAAAAAAACGGTCACCCATCCAAGTACTGACCACGCCCGACGTTGCTTAACTTTGGTCAAAAATCACGTTTGTTGTATGGGAGCCCCATTTAAATATTTATTTTATTGTTTTTAGTATTTGTTGTTATAGCGGCAACAGAAATACATCATCTGGGAAAATTTCAACTTTCTAGCTATCACGGTTCGTGAGATACAGCCTGGTGACAGACAGACGGACGGACGGACGGACGTTCGGTCAGACGGACGGACGGACAGCGAAGTCTTAGTAAGAGGGTCCCGTTTTACCCTTTGGGTACGGAACCCTAAAAAGACGTAGAACGTAAACGTTCGCAGTGCAATTGTCTTCCTTTGTGATTTCGATGTGCAAGACATTTTACGTTGTAAGTATTGCTGTTATGAGTGACATGTGTCAAATAACGCACATTAGAATGCACAAAGTATAACTATACGTATTTTTACGCCTGTTTAATAATCTCTTGAAGTTAAGGGAAATAAATAAACATTATATGGTAACCCCTTTTTACTCATCCGTCAATGTAGGTTGTCAAAATTGATTGCAATAAGAAACGTCAACTGCTTCCTTTTTCTTTCCTATTGGGAGTATTGGAATTTGAATACAAACCATTAGTATTAAATTTACGATATTATCAAGTACAAAACTTGTATAGACCTAGAAAAACGTGAATCCTCTTTATTGGCTGTCATACTTAATAATGTTTTAAGATATAACAATCCATGGAAATAACTCACTAAACAAAAATGATTGAGCTTTCAGCGAAGTTAACAACTGGCACAGTTTACTTAGCTGGTGAGGCCCTGGAGTGTTGTATCACATTTTGTCATACAACACAACCAGAACACAGAAATTCCCAAAGCCACAGGTATGTTAAAATAAAAACAATCATTTTCCATTGAAATCACCTCTCACTTTTGTGTTCTAACATGAATTTTAGTGATATTTTAGAGAACTTAGCATGGGGTTCCGCACAGATCCACTGTTTCTATTCTACATCTGGGAGCATGGCTGAAAAAACACCTACTGTTGAGAAGACTACATCTTTGGAGGTGACTTCGTGTGACATTGGTGATGTGATATTTCATACTAAGCCAAAGATATTATTCTGCGACTTGACTATTCCTCTTGGGGAGACTAAAACATGTAAGTAACATATTTAATTAATTAGCCAAACATGCAGGATGCAAACATGCAGGATGCAAATATGAAAATTGACTATTCTGTATTCTTAGCATTAGAGATTTTTTTTTAAAACCATTAACCCCAGCTAAAGATACTCAGCATTACATCCTCACCTATCAAGAATACTTATATACTTTGCTCCAGACACCAAACACCTTAAAATCATATTGTTTCAATATTTTAACTAATGCCTAACATATTTAAAATATATTTTTTTCTAGTTTGGTACAGAGAATCATTACCAATTGAAGCACCACCATCTTACCGTGGCACAACAGTGAAATACTCTTACAAAGTCACAATAGCCACTCAAAAAGTGGGCTCTCACATCAAAATGGTCCGGATACCTTTCCGAGTGTTACCTATTAGTCCAATAATGAACATGCAAGACCTTGCCGCGCTGTGTGGGAATGAGACAACTGAGGAGCTGCAGCCAACAAACCCATTCTCTGAAGAGAGGAAGGTTGAAACACCACTGACTATGGCTTTGCAAGTATTGCAGGTATACTTTATATTTCTAACTTTGCCCAAACAAATGATGTACAGATGTAGTGCATAATTATTTTCAATTCTATTTTCACGGAAACATACAAACGTATCTTGCTATTTCAGTCAGTCTCAGTACAGAAAGTACTGAGGTTGACTGAAGTAGCATGACAAATACGAATGTTTCCGAGAAAATATGATGGAGAACAATTATCCACTACATCTGTATCTACAAAAATGTTTATGTAATACAATATGATACAATAGATAAAAAAGATTATAAAAAGAAACAGGCAAGAATCCAACAGTCTCTTTATTGTGATATAGTATTTTTCAAATAGCTTGGGTATGTCATCTTCATACAAATTATATCTTTAAAACACAAAATTGTATTGAGATTACATCTGTCACCGTACCCGAGCTGTTTGAAATATACTATAGTACTGTCACTCCCAAAAAAGTACCGATTTAGCTAATCTGCTTTGTTCTTTTAATCATTTTAATTAATATGTTATTGTATTTTGTTATTTACTTCATACTCTGTAGCTGGATACTACCAAGTGTCATACTCAACATGTATTTATGTTCTCCAGAATCTCACAGCACGGAGGAGTCCTAATTCATACATGATAACCAACTCTAGAGGTAAAGTGGGTCGATTCTGCCTATTCAAGTCTGCCTACAAGCTGGGTGAAGATATTGTTGGGACTTTTGATTTCTCAGTCGGAACTGTTACTTGTATGCAGGTAATTAAATAACTATAAAATTCGAATCATCACTTGACCATAGTTATTCAGAACAGAATGAAGCCACAACTTTGTAAAGAGAGATATGTTGCTTTCGTTATAATTTTTGTTTCGAAACCATAACTATTTTGTACTAAACTGAACTTTTTTTTTGATAGGAAATATTTTAATGAACAAAAAAATTATGAGACAACAATTAGCAGCGATACTGCTTAGTGTAACAGCTTATTGTGGAGAATAAACACAAAACAAGTTGTTAAAGATACCTACATCTGATAAAAAAAGTTTGATTTAATCATAATTTGTCACAGGGCATAGTGTTTAGTGTATGTGTTTTGCATAATAGTGCATAGTATTTTTTTTTGTTGTTGTAGGTATCAGTGTCTCTACAGCCTGAAGAAATAGTAAAATCGTCACCAGCTAAAGCTAATAATAACAAAGAAACTAGCAGCAGGTCAATGACCGTGGCAAGATATCATGAAGTTACTTTAGGTCTCACCCATTCAGAGTTAATATTACCCATTCCATTGCACATCACTCCTGCTTTCGAGGTTGATGAAGGTAAGTGGCACTTGCATCTTGTTTTAAAGCATATTTTATTTTATAGGAAACATCAATGAATTTGTTTCATAAATCACTCAATGTTGGTGTGAGCCTCATTACCACACCAATCCTACTTTACTAACCTGTGTGTACAGTGTTAAAGCAATTTAACACTTCACTGGCCCAATATTACAGGGTTCTGTTACATTTTCAAGATTACTAAGAGACTTAATGTCACTATCAAAGAGTATAATAATATATGTATAGTAAGTCACTATGACAATGTTCAAATTTCAGTTTGATAAAAGTGAAACATAGAACACTCTAATATTGGGCCAGCAACTTATGTACATTTTAAAGCATTTGCTCCAAAGGCTATCTTTCCTACAGTACAAGGTGAAAATTAGAGTTTATTTTACAGTAACACTAAAATGGCGTCTCCACTTCGAGTTTGTAACCACAAATGAAAAACTACTTCCTAATCCTGAAGATAAAGATTGGAATGCGCCCTTGAACGTGCCTATTGAAACTATGGTCTGGAATCTCCCTGTCAAGATATATTCTACTTTGCCCAAACAGATCACACAGCATGTGGTGGGCAATGATGCTTATACAATGTACATAAAATAATCTAATATAAATAAATAAAAATTAAAAAATATTACAGGTAGTGCTAATACCACAATTCCATTTTTTTAAATAATTACTATTAGTTGTTATCAAAATAAATTGCAATGTACATTATTATAATTAAATTAGACAGTAAGAAATGATTTGATAAAGATTATTTATTAATGTATTTACAATTAATGTAATAAAATCATTCATCTACTGACTCTTTGTCCCAGTCTTTCATCTTGGCTCCCATCATGAAGTCATCTCTGAAAAAAAAAAGTTATATTAATATAGAAACATCAGTTTGATGTCACCATAAAAGTCAAAGTAAGTCATAAAGGTACAAGTTGAAACCCATTGTCATGTCGACGCTTAATAATCAATACTGTCTAAGTAACAAAAATACATCAAAAATCATAGAGTTATATATTTGACAGAGGGAATGTCACTTAAGACAAACTGTGACACTGCAATGGCGGACGGTTTGAAAGTGTGCGTGTAGACGAGTGATACCATGTAACACAAATTCTCCCCTGATGGTGAAACAATTATTTTCAATATCATCCTTGTTTTCAAATATTAAAATAGGACAGATTTACGTTAAAAATAAAAAAAGTGTGTATCTAACTGATTTTACTGATTATTTTTATTTTTTTTGTGATATGCCTACTTGAATAAACTATTTTTTATCTTTATCTTTATAGGTCTTGAAAATGCGCATTGTTGCACAATTACTTTGTGCAAATATTATTTTCAATACCTAATGATATTTAACTTGTAACATATCTGGTTTTAAACAAAAAATAAATATAAGGTTAATGTACTAGTACTCGACATGTTAATGCCCAATAGATGACACCTTGCTGTCACCTCTATTGACAATGACTTAAGTTTCAAGATGACATGTACTGGACTGTGACCGCGTCGAGCACCATGTGTATGTTTACCTTACATAACAAATAAACGTTAACTATTAAACATTATTCATGCAAACGTCTTTAATCTCCTTATTATCGGGAAATTACCATACCGACCTACTTTGATATGCAAAATCAATAATTTAGCTATTTACCTAAATATCTTAAATGATCTCTTATATACACAATGATTTAATAAGAAGGGCATCAATTACCCTACTTTCGGGAAATTACCCTATTCAACTTACTGGTCACACTCCTGTTTCGCATTTATAAACAATGAAATATGGAGATTTGATGTACTATACCGTGATAATTGATAAAATTAGCTATGAAAAGTTATTCCGTCACTTTTTTTCTTTCGATCGGTACACTTCTTGCAGGATTTAACTACGCATGCCGCGATATTTTACATTTTTCTTTGACAAATTTACTTCACTGACGTTTCGATCCGTCTGACGGCAAATTGGTGGATGAGGGCATTGAGATAACTGTCAATGTGTGTGTGTCACGCGTAAATACTAGGAAATTGGTGGATGATGGAATCACAGTTTTTGTCTTAGCAAAACTACGTCCGCAGTATTCTAGGTCCATGTCAAAAATACTATTTTACAGGAAGAGTAAAAAACGATTAAAAAATTTGAATTTCAAATTATTGAAAATATTGAAAGACGATTCAAATGAACGTAATACGTATTTTTTTATCATTTTAATTGTCTTTCAACATTTTGAAATTCAAATTTTTAACACTTTCGCAACCAGGCAAAATTTCAAACAATACCCCAGAAACCGACAGTACTCGCTAGTCGGGCAACGACGTGCAACTCAATGCCGCACGCCGCGAACCCGCTAGTCGGGCAAGCGGCGGACGCTCAGGGCTTTGCCAAGTAACTTTCGTATAAGTACGTGGATAAAATTAAATCTGCTGTCTCATCTGTTTAGGCTCCCCGTTTTGTTCTTCTCCTAATTCTAACTCCTATTGATACATACCCGTGTATGCAATTTCACGTAACCAACTAATAAGAATTTTTATTTTGTAATCGCATTAGGTAAAGTAAATAAAAACTTTTTAACAAAAAAAATAACCGCCGAAAAAAAACTAAAAGGAAATAAAAAAACCGGCACTAACACGAAACGAGTCGACCAACAAAAACAATAGCACACTGAAAAGAAAAAAATAATTATTTTGTCTTCAATAACGCAAGTGAATACCTATGAACTATGTATATACATACTTCTGAAATCAATCACACAAATCTGCGTATTTATATATTTACAATCTGTTATTTTTGGAGTCGGTGCAGGTGCTTCACTAAGGTGCTCAAGTTTGTTTGAGGCTGGCACCGACTCTAAAAATAACAGATTGTAAATATATAAATACGCAGATTTGTGTGATTGATTTCAGAAGTATGTATATACATAGTTCATAGGTATTCACTTGCGTTATTGAAGACAAAATAATTATTTTTTTCTTTTCAGTGTGCTATTGTTTTTGTTGGTCGACTCGTTTCGTGTTAGTGCCGGTTTTTTTATTTCCTTTTAGTTTTTTTTCGGCGGTTATTTTTTTTGTTAAAAAGTTTTTATTTTATAATTTTCTGTGGCTATAATTTATACAAATTATTACATGCTTAATTTTTGATTACTTTTAAAATAGCTACCTACCTTGCTTTAGCTATTAACTGTTATATTAATAATCCTACTTTAACTATTATTTTGTTCTGTAATATAAATAAATTACCCCTATTGTCCCACCCTTAGGGTAGGATTTTTTCCAAATTTTTATTATTATTACGACTACTCTGTAAAAGGTTATGCGTGGTCATACGTTACAATCGGTGAGTGAAAAAATCAATCATCCCCTATTTTCCTACCCTTAAGGTTGGATTTTTTTTTCCAAATTTATATGGGACCAACTTTGGGGTATACCCTTTCCAATAAAAAAATAATTATCAAAATCGAACATCTCTGTAAAAAGTTATGCGTGGTCATACATAAAAAAAAAAAAAAAAAAAATATACGCGTCGACTTGAGAACCTCCTCGGTTTTTTTTTTCGTCGGTTGAAAAATACAAAGTGAAGTAATAAAATATAATAATCAACTGTACCAACTTTTCGACCACATAATAATCAGAAGACAATTTTTTCTGTTAGTGGCAGTGGCAGCCCTGAGGTAGTGAAGATGCAATGCTTGCCCGCCTGTCAGGCACTTCGGCGTCGCGTGTAGGTTTATAGCTCTTGCCCGACTAGCGGGTATGCCGGCATCTGAGTAAAGTTTACGAGTGCCTGAGAGTCGGGTATGCGGTGTCGAATGTGTTAAATCGTTTTTTACGCTTCTTGTAAAATTGTATTTTTGTTACTTAGACAGTATTGATTCTTAAACGTCAATGTGCTGTGTTAATTTCGAACACAATTGCAGAATGGTAGCACCATATGCAGTTGGTTCTGAGTGAGAGAGGCCCTGATCTGCAGTTGAGCGATACATCAATTGGCAAGATATAGAAACCAATTGTGTTGTGCCAAGATGTGTTGTTTGCAGTTGTAACACATCGCCAGGTTCCAACTTGTACCTTAGCTTCTCAATCACAACAAATTGTAAAATGGTCCAGGAGTAACTAAATAAAAGTGTTTCTTAAGGAACTACTTTAAAATACCTTAATGCATTCCATCTAGGTTTCTCTTCCTCAGACTTCACTTCATTCTTTGGAGCTTTAGTTTCCTGATCCACAACTACTGATTTAGTCTGTCCCATGAGAGTATCTAAGAATGCCCTTTTGTCAAATTTCTTTAAGATTTTCTCCTTCTTAGCTTCAGATAGATCACTCCTGTCCATTTCCTTCTCTAATGTCTTCTGCTGATTTCTGACTGCATTAAACAGCTGCACAACACCTTTTGTTGCAATCTTGTTTAATAACCTCTCTCTATCCTTTTCTAATATGTTGGGTTTTACTCTTATTGAGGGCTTTTCATTTTTCTGTAAGAAAACACCTTCATTATAATATTTCTGCTAAATAGTATTATCCAGATATTGTTAAAACTAAAAATAAATATTTTAGTCTGTTGTTGACTAGTAAGTACTTAGTACTTTGTGTTCAATTTGCAATCCTCACCAATAATTGATTTATTAAAAATAAATGTTTGATATTGACTCCACCTTCATGATGACAAGTACATAAAGTACATAAAAAATTATGACAACTTTTTTCATATTAATTTATTTAAAATTATTTGATATCATTGGCCTTTGCGTCTATTGCAGACGATTTATAGTGTAACATACATTACACTGCCTGGGACGGAATTAAGGAAACGCAGCGATGCCCAGCACCTGCATTACTCTCTCAGCTTCACTGGCTTGTGTATTTGATATATTGTATACTATAAAATTATATTTCTACTCACTTTCTTTTTAGGCGCTGATTCTGAAGTGTCTGGATCCTCTTTCTTTAGCACTGGCTTTTCTTCTTTAGTTTCCCCAATCACTTCAAATGCCGGTTTTTCTTCCTTTTCAACATTTTCTGTTGCAGAGTACTTCTTAGCCCTTGACAATACCAAAGTTTTCTTATTTTTGGGTTTTGTGGCGCTGAGAATCTTTGATATGGAATCGCCCCAGCCTTTGTTGGTCATTACAGCATCTTCATCGTCACTGTTGTCTTCTCCTGAAGCAGAGTTCCCACTTTCTTCACCTGATGCTTTGATTTCCATCCCCTCTTCATTCTCAGAAACTTCTGATGCTTGATCATCACTTGAAGTTTCATCGTCGGACACTAAAATATTAAGATTATCATAGTTTAATTGTTGTCCTTCTAAAACATTTTTATAAAAGGGTGTAAGAAAAAATTACCTGAAACTTTTAGTATTGGCTTAGACATTTCTGGAGCTACCACCATTGCACATTAAATGAGTATAAAGAATGGCTTATTTTTTCAGCACTAAATTAATTATCTCTACGTAAATGTTGATTAAGAAATGGAGAAATACATAAATTAGTCCTATTTCACGTGTTCTGCAGTTCTGCACCAAAGTAAACCAACACGCCGTTTTGTTTTGACAGTTTTGACGTTTAAGTTGATGTTGCCATATAACAAAATATACTTTCCGTTTCGCGACTGCGAATCGAACCATTATCTTGATGAAATCTTCGCTGAATATGTAATACAAACTAAATACATTTTCTTTAAAGTGTTTTATGAATAAGATATGAATAAAATACTTTAATTTTTTCTGAACTTAAATCAAATAAATCTCGTTTAATAATAGAAAATAATCATTATTGATTTGTTTCACGTGTAAAGAAACCTAAAAGATGTTTTTAAAAATATTCTACAGCTGACTGTCGACGCAGGACAAGACAAAGTTTTGATTTTTCGTGAATAAATAAGAAAATGGTTGTTTAAAATCTCACAATGGCGAATAAAGCTAACCCGTTACCATATATCAAGAAAAGGGAATATGGAATAGTGCCCGATCTTAAGGCTACGTTGTTTGAAAACAGGTTGAGTGCAGCGAAGAACCTGTATCGGAAGGATTTAAAGTGCCATTTTGGATGTGTAAATGCTATCGAGTTTTCTTGTAATGGCGAAATACTTGTATCTGGTAAATATTTTTATTATCTTAAGCAGTTCTTAATTAGTTTGTTGTAATGAAATTAATTAGTTTGCGTTTTTTTTTGTACAATGGCGTCGCGTCTACAAATAATCAGAACTGCTGGTATAATGCAGAAATTATAGGTGTCTTGATTTATTTAAATAAAAACTTATTTTTGTTTAATGTTATAAACAAGTTTTGATTCAATTCTTCTCATGATACCTACTTGTAAGATTGTTTACAAACACTTGCAGCTAATGGCGCCTACTTCGCTATTTGTTGCGCGTATTTGCCCGAATACGCAACTCAATATTTTAGTGCTTGCACTACCTACATTACATAATTATGATATATTTGTAGTACTATTTAACAAATGTAATGCTCTACCAAACAAGAAATAGTTATTTACGATACCAGTGCGGAAAAGAGGAAATTCGAAACGAGTGGCGATAAATTAAAACACGACCGAAGGGAGTGTTTTTAATCGACACAAGTTGCGAATTACCTATTCGCACGTGTATCGTACAACGTTTTACAGTACATATGGCCCTTTAAACTTTTGACATACACACGAAAAGTGCTAGTTTACGCACTAGTGCGGGAAAATAGGGCCATATATACTGTAAATTCTATTACTATACCAAAACAAGTACTAATTTCACCTTAGCTCTGAAATTGGTGGTTGATGGCAAGAAATATGCTTTCCCCTACATATGTGAACCATTGTATTAAAGTTTCCATTAATTTGTAAAATGTAACTAGGTAAAACTCAATATACTTACAAATGTTTTTTTGTGAATCATTTATGTATCATGTCACAATATAACATCAATGTACATTAACTTATTCACTTAATTTGACTATTAAAGGATTCCTGAAAATGTCCTCCTCTTTATGTGTATTATATTTTTTACTACAAAATATCTTTAAAAAGTTTTTTTATTTGCAAGAATACTTAATTCTATAATTCATAGGTGTTGTTTTGTTAGGTGGTGTACAGTATTCACATGCAAATTTTACAAAAAATGTTAGTTACTAATTACTGTAATTGATTAATATTCAAATATTAAATGTCATAATAAATAATTAATTAATTGTTCTCTTTTTCTACAATATTCCCAATGCCTGCTGAGACCGGTTCATGGGTGTCTATTGTTGCACCTGTGAACGGGTTCCAGCTGGCGTTCTACATGACATCAAAGCTCTCCAAGGAGCCTCTACGTGTTGGATCTGTGTCCCCACGCAAGTCTATCAAAAAACCGGGATTATAGGCCCGTGATATCCAAGGAGATAAAAATAGTTTATATTAAATACTTTTCTCATCATTCCTTCACGCTATAGAATCAGTGCTCTAACAGAAAACTAATTAATTTTTTCGTGTATTCCATAGCATTTAGTAGTTTTATACTGTTGGGGAAGTTGTTTTACAAGTTGGGCAACTTTACACTTGCATTTGTCTTCCCAGGTGGAGATGACAGGAGGGTGATGTTATGGCAATTTGGGCAGGCCATTGTGGATCGAGGCCAACCTGAGGCCATGAAGTCCACCCACCAGTCTAACATCTTTTGTCTTGGGATTACTGATGACTCGAAGAAGATTTACTCTGGAGGCAATGATGATATTGTAAGATTATATTTATATAGGAAGATCATTATGTCCCCTTGCCTTGTCCACTTACTTTATTACTTGCCCTGATTTTTCAGTGCAGTGTTTGAGTGCATGTGTTTAAGTCTCCCGTTTCAGTTAAAATTATGAATGAAAATCGTGTTAGTTTAAATTAGGTCAGTTATAGGGCCACCATTGCTGTGTTGTACCTATTTAATCTCTCTGGCGTCTATTTATAAAATTAAGGCACCATTTACAACAGGTGTATGCCAGAAACATTCATTTTGGCTAGCATTGTGGTTTTAGGGTATTTAATTTAGGCTCACTTGGGATCTGACTTTTAAAAATAATCCATTTCTCACCTGCACGCAAGTGTTGCTTATAAAGTGATATCTGTTATTAAGAGGACAGTTTGTCCACGCACATAGTAGCGTCATTTTTCAGGATTTTCATGTTTGCAAAGCAATGCAACATTCAATTGATCTGCTCATTTAATCTCCTTATGATTTTCAAGGTAATTGTACATGATGTGGAGAGCAAGCGCCCAGTAGAAGTGTTAAGCCATCAGCGCGCCGTGTGCTGCCTCAGCATCGACCCGTTTAACGACCGTGTGGTCTCCACGGCGGGCAATGATGGCAGACTTCTGCTTTTCGATACTAGGCAGTCTGTTCATGGTAAGAACCCTAATTTTGACCAAATTTAGCATGTCAAGATAAGCCTGTCCAAGGCAGGGGGAATGACACAGATGGAAAGAGCCAGGCCAGCTTTAACCCTTTTCCAGGCATAGTGCATGTAGCGACCACATACTCGCCAATAGAATTTCAAACTTAGTAATCCGATTTAAGGTTCATATTCGATTGGTCTTTCGTGAAAAGTTACTTATAATTAAATTAATCATCAATGCTGCATAAATTTTAATATATTTGCTTTTTTTGGAAAACCTTGTTGTTTGGTGCGGTCTGGAAAAGGGTTAAGTTCGACCAGTTAGCACATGCTTACTCACTCGTCCTGGGTGGCTTAAACAACCCTGGTTTCTAAAGTAAATTATACTACCTAGAATAAAGATTTTGTTTCGAACTATGTAATATTGTGTTGTCTGTGTATTTTATTTCCATCATCTTATTTCATCCATCAACCGTACCATGCACATAACTTTTAAGTTATAAGGTATTGATGGCAATATGTGTACATGAATATTATTATTGTAGAGTCCTTGGTGATATCGCGCAGCAGGAAACCCTTCCACGGAGTGATGTTCCACCCCATGCAGAAGGACATACTCGTGTCGGCAAACTCTAGGGATGGAGTCGCGCTCTGGGATCTCAAGTCACCTAAACGGTTAGTAGAATTGATGACGCTGACGAAAGTAAAATTTAATCGAGCCTTACGGAAATTTGTATTATAATTTCGTTGCAGCCCGTTGATACGCTACTCAGGCAACGGCAACGGCCCTTTCCAAAACTGCATGTCGGTCCGCTTTAACAAAGCCGGTACGCATGTACTGGCGCTGCGGCGGCGGCTCCCGCCAGTGCTGTACGCGCTCTACGAGCAGGAGCCGCGTGCAGAGTTCTACCACCAGGTGTGTATAGTTTTCCCAGTTTTGCAAACTCCGCCCTTTACAGAATGGCTTCTCGGAGCGGTTTTACCCGTCGAGCTACCGCCTACTACTACTACAACAAACTGACGTAAAGAAATTCGGCCCATATTGCTCTATCTATAGTATCACACGTCTGATACTGAGTCGCTACGAGCCAAATTGAGTTAATATCACACGTGTTACTAGGGCGCTTGACGGCAGTCGGAAGTAGGGTTGCCAACTTTTTTTTGGTGGAATATAGTATTTTCCAGGATAAGGCATCAAAAATATAGTACATTTCAAAAAAATATAGTACATTTCAAAAAATATAGTACTTTTAGATAAAATACTAAACATGAGTGTAATGTACTTTAATCGGAAATATAGTATTTTAGCGTATTTTTCCAAAAGTATATAGTACAGAGAGCTAAAATATAGTACAATACTATATAATATAGTACGGTTGGCAACCCTAGTCGGAAGCGTCGGCATGCACGTACTGTACGCGCTCCATGTACAGGAGCCCATACAGAGTTCTACCGTCAGGTGACGTATACTCGGGTTATGTTACAACTACCCTCAACAGAACGGCATTTCGAAGAGGTTTAACAGCGCCGGCAAGCGAGCCTGACACAAGTGTTGTGCTCACGCGGCTCCCGCCCGTGCTGTACGCGCTCTACGAGCAAGAGAAGCGTGCAAAGTTCTACCACCAGGTGACGTGTTATACCCGGCCTTAATACTGCAACCACCTCCCGCAACAGAACGGCATTTTAGAGCTGTTCCACAGTGCTCGCGCTGCGGTGGTGGCTTTTACTGTTGCTTTACTCGCACTACGAGTGAGAGTTCGTTTATCTCTATTACATCCACTTAGATTAATTCGGCATCCTCGACTCCATTGTAATAATATGTCTATGTATACAATATGTAGGTACTGAAACTTAGGATTTTTTTCTACAGGACTACTACAACTCGTGCACCATGAAGAGCTGCAGTTTCGCCGGCGAGGGTGACAAATATGTGCTATCAGGGTCCGATGATTTTAACCTTTACTTGTGGAAAGTTCCTGAACCTGCAAGTGAAGGTAAGGTGTTTAAAGAACTGCCTAAAATCAGATCCACGTTACATTAATTAACTTAAAATCCGCTTAAAAGTTGGCCTTCTTGCCATTTCCTTTAAATCAAATTAACTTGCTCATTTGGTCTTAATTCTACTCAAATGTCTCAAACAAATAAACAATTTCAAAGGTATTTTTTAAATATAAAGAGATTGCTTTGCTCATATGTCTTTTCAATGTAAGATGATGATCAACTAATGTGAATATTATCTTCATGGTAAAGGAATCCAGGTACTTCTGAAATGTATAAATATTTTGTACAGATGTGGTAGTGGAGAGTCCGCACATAGTGCTGTACGGTCACCGCTCGATCGTGAATCAAGTGCGTTTCAACCCGCAGTACTCTCTCATTGCCTCGTCTGGAGTCGAGAAAATCATCAAGGTAAATATTTATGACTTCTTATTTCATTTAAGCTCTGGAGATTCGTAACTCAAAATATGTAGTTTTTCAGAAATATCACTGCACGAAACTACGACTCTTGAAAAAAATGTTTGCTTAAAATGTCACTTTTTTAAAGCAAGTTGTCAAAACGTTAAATTTCTCTCAATATCGATTCGATAAAATTAGTGACTACAATGGAAGGCAAAAAAGTTATTAAAATGACATTTGCTGTAGGTATTAAGCATTCATTATTGAGGAAAATGCTTCCTTGGACAAAAAACCTGAATTTTAATCACCACCGTACCATAATACAAACATATTTTTAACTAGCAAACAATAGGTATGCACTAGTAGCATTTCTTCCTAAATGTGGCTTTCCATCAATTATGCTTCATATGCAATAAGGGTAAAGACATTTTTACATTCCAACAGAAATTGTGATATAAACGTCCTTATTGCACATGCAGGATAATGATTTCTCTGATGGAAAGCCACAAATATATTATATAATTCAGCTGTGGTCGACGATGGAGTACCCGGCGATGCGCGGCGATTTGCTGGAGAGCGCCACTGGCTCGGACAATCCGCGGGAGATCTACGGCCAAGATGACTATGTGACGCTCATGCACCTCAATGGACAGGTATGTTGTTATTACTCTTATACGACCTTGTAAGGGCTAAGCTCTTTTTTGGCCAACTCTTAACTGTGATGTTCTGTGATGCTCCGAGGTCAGTCTCAGAGCGTTCAAATTTATACCTGAATTTAATTGAAATAGGGAATAATATACATTGATAAATTTAAAGTGCTGGTTTGCGCGGACCTTAAGGTCGATATCATGTGAGCAAAGAAGAAGCTGAAGACGATTCGATTCCAGCCCTGGGCACAGGCACAGGCCGTGATTATTTTTTCCTTCTATTCGTTGTACATACATCTTACATCTTAATTAATAGTAAGTAATTAGTAGTAATAAGTTGATATGAAGTTAGGTCAATCATCTTCAAAAACTTGTTTTTAATAGATATCTAGTCATATGTGTCAGATGACTGAAATTCCATTCATTGGTCTCAATGTAGCCACCACCACAATGTAAAAAGTAACAGTGATCCGACGGCGATGACAGCGTTGTATGCAGCTCGGGCGCGATCGACTCCCCCATCTCCTCTCGTCGATTGACTGTATAGACGTGACGTAGCGATACATATGTGACGTTCCACGGGAAAAGGTACCTTATGAGGGTTTCTAGTTTCGGAGATATTAAATGTTTTGTAAAGAGGTGAAAAAATGCTCAATTTTTTTTTATTGTGTGATCTGAAACCTTAATGCGTAACGTTTGTTTACCTGTTTTTATTTTTGTTATAAGTTAGTTATAAGCCTAGTAATGTCGTCTCAGAGTTTAGTAGAAAAGGTACCTTATGGAAAAAAGATTGAAAATTCCCAAAAAAACTAGTCAATACGGGAAAAGAAGTTTGGTAGAGAACTGTATTAGCATTCTGCAAAACTAATTTGATAATTTCAGTTCTGGTTGGGGCGCCTCGCAAATATTATAACCGTACATAGACCGACATCACAAATCCAAGTAGACTGCTATTATACCAAAGTTACTCTCGTCAAGTCTTTCTTAACTAGAATAATCTTCATTTGGTTTGGTCGCATGCAGTAAATCAGCCATTGGTTTGCTAAAAAATGCCAATACCCGACGCATTACCTTATGGAATATCTGAGGTCATTGAACCTCAATGCCGCTTATCTTCAATAGCAACCGAAATATATTATTGATAAGAAATAGACGATTTATACCATCTTAACCCCAAAATATTATTAGTTTATCCTAACTGTTCCATCATCATCATGCCTCATCATGTAACTTGACCACAAGGTACCTTTTCATTACATACAAATTATTGGTCTTTTTTAAGATTATTATGACGAAGAACTAATTAAATTGGGGGCAGTTTAATGTAAATTAATATTTTCTATTCATAAAAGATAAACTATAATATGATTGATATTTTGTAGTGATGTATTATTAGATTTATTTCCATAAGGTACCTTTTCGTAAATGTATGGAGCAAATACTGTTATTGTTATGTAAGTTTAAAGTGGCATAAGGGGTTAAATATAGTATTTAGTTGGGGTTTTAGGATTTATTTCATTTGAATGACAGAATTTCTTTCATATGTGCTCAGAAAAATTGATTGTGTGTCACATTAAAAGTAAAAATATTCAATTTTGTGATTTTATATGAAAAAGTCAGAAAATACATTTTCACCTCTAAATCGGTATTGTATTTTGCTTAAACTGTCTGTCAGTGTCGTTTTCTAATAGATAAAATTTAAATCTTGAGAGCTCATTGCAATCAATCGTGAAAATGAAATAAAACTTTATTTTCAAGAGATTGGTTAGTATACACATAAATCAGTCGATATCAAAAGTTTCTATTTGCATTACAGAACAAGTCGCAATATTTTTTTAATCTCAGATATATAAGGCATTATTATTTGTAGTCAACTATGTAACTTACTTCAGGAACATAGTTTTTTAGGCGGCTAAACTTAAAACTTCTCTATCGTAAAGTTGCTCATTTCACAACATTATTTTCAAAAAATCATATCTCTGTAACTACGCAACCTAGAAGGTTGATCTTTTGTGTTATCGATAGCTTATTTATTGTAGATTACTGGGGTATGCATAACTCCATACCCGCCATAAGGTACCTTTGACCGTGGGACGTCACATATGAGTTTGTTGATGTATGTAATTGTAAATTCATAAATTATTTTTTATCCACATTCCCAGTACATATCGCACAACTACGCGGACCAATCCACGAGCGAAGACCCGCGAATGATGGCATTCTTCGACTCGCTAGTGCAACGCGAGCTCGAGTGCCTCGGCGAGAGCTCCGAGTCTTCGGAAGCGGCGCATCACACTGATTCCTGTGAGGAAGAGACGCATCTACTAGCGGACTTCCTGCCGCTAGTGCTGCCGCCCAAGATACGGAGTGAGTCAGTGCGTCAAATATGGGTTAGGCAAGAAAGACGAAGTTATTGTTTGAGGATGTAGCGAGAGAGTGTGCCCTGCGTTCTGAGGCTTGTGCTTGGGTGACAGGAAGGGGGTCAGTGGGAATAGTTCTAATGGACTCGCTACTGATGAGAGACTTATAGCACTGTGTTTTTTTTTTTGCAGTAAGTAACAGCGCAAACCGCAGTCAAAGGGGTCCAAATAGGCTGGCGCGGTTGGTTGCGTCGCGCTATCCAAAGAATTCACGTGAAGTACAGAAAAGAGGCACAGTCAGGTAAGTGGTTGAAGCAAAAATTCAATGTAACGTTATATAATGTCCTATAACCCATTCTAACCAATTTGATTTGTATAAAAAGCGGGTATATAGGTCGATATAGTAAGGCACGCAAGGAAGCTGAAGCGATGATAACTATGCTACAGACGCAGCAAGCACCTGGACCGCCGGGCGTTGCTCAGCAAGTTCAAGATGCTGCCGACGCGCGCGAGCGCCAAGGGCAAGCAGAGGTCGAGCGGGTCGTCTCGACGCGCTCCGCGGGGATTTGAGGTAGATTACCGAAGGCTACACAATACAAAATCTACTCTCTTTCATACTTTATAGGTTCAAATTCTACTGGCAACTTTTGGGATTTTTTATGGCCGGGTCTTAGGAGACTATAGGTATTGTAAAGAGTTGAGCAAGTACTTGATGCTGTCGACGTGCACCAGCGCTAACCGAAAGCAGCAGTCCTGTGGGTATTCGCGGCGGTCTCCGCGAGGACTTGGAACTGGGTTACTGAAGGATATAATAGGCTATAGGTGTAGTAATGAAGAGGATGTGGTACACGTAGACTATAGGTGTAAATATCTGGATTGACTGTATTATTGAGCATTGAGCAACTTCACGATGTGGTCCACGCGTAAATAGGTAAATAGCGGTCCAATGTGTCTTCGCGGCGTGCTCCACGAGGACTCGAGTTGAGATACTGGAGGGTACATTCTATGCATAGAATATAGGCGTAGTTAACATATGGACTGCAGGTGTCGTTGAGCAAGTTCAGGTCGAGAAGCGCGTCCGCTGTATACTCGAGTTGGGCCATTGCTACTATTGAAGAGAATGGGGCTAACATAAATCTCAGGTGGGCGTGGGCTTCAAATATACAAGTGTAGTGATATATATATATATTCCTGGATATATGGAATATCAATAAGATTAAGGATTGCAGGACGTTTTAGTTAGAGGACATGTGCTCACAACGCTACACCTCTTTCAGAACGGGCCGCGGTCTCGCTTGGTGCGCTGCGCTCGCGCCGGGCCGGCGGCGGCGGCGGCGGCGCGGCGCGACCCGCCCTCCAGCGAGCCTGACGAGGACGAGCCGCGCCCGCTCTACCGCGCCACCGGACGGGTGAGACATTACATAATCTTTAGGGTCCTGATCCCTCAGGGTCCGCACACCGGGACGAGCAGGCCGCATGTGACTCTTAGGGCACTTTCCCACTGAACATCCCGTTTTTTGCGTGTTCGGTTTAGGCTTTAGAGTAACCTACCACCTACCGTGTTTCTTTTATTTCATTACTGCTTCAAGGTTACCACACTTTGGCGTTCGCATAGTAATTAAAGTGTCTATACAATTTCTTATGATGCATTTAAGAACTGGAAAAGGATATAAGTTAAATATACGTTGACGTGCACTCAAAGTCAGCTCACATAATTTCTACCACTATGTAAAGTACAGTCAACAATAAACACAAATGTTAACACTTTCTCACCATTTACCATTGTAACAAGGCGAAAAATGAAATGTAGTGTAAATAAGACCTAGCCGTATAATACCGTAATATTTATCCATCATCTAAAAAATACATAAGTACTATGCCAAATATGCTAAATACTGAATATCAAAATATTTATAGAGCACCAACCTCCTAATTTGTTTACATTTGTTTAGGAGTTGTAAACATTGCAGTTTTTCGTTATACAACGCTACACGTCGACTTTTTTTTTTCAATCAATCAATCAATCAATCATTTATTTATTTCTTTGAATGTGGTACATTAAAGATGTAATAACAGAATTTTGTTCAGCACATCCTGCCTGAATAGGCATAGAAATAGTGAGTCTTACCTAAACTGCATGCAAGTAATGATTATGTACATTAAAATTTAACATTAAATTATAAGTAATATCAAAAATATAAATCATAGAAGTCACAAGTAAACATTAATTTCATTCATTATAAGTAATATCAAAAATATAAATCATAGAAGTCACACATTGTCGTAATTATTTACGAGCTTAAATAATAGTTTGCGAACCTCACTCAGTATAAACATTATTAATATTATTTAATATAAACCCTTTATAAACCGCAAACAATTTGAATGAATGACATACATTGACAACTGACTTTTAGCTTTTTTTTTAAATCATAGACAATTGGTGATACAACAACGAAATATCTGTCAACAATTTTTTGCTAGCCAGACTCTAGTACTACCGTACAGAAAGGACACTTCCTACAAAACCGAAGTTTGACAGCGATTCAGGGTCGAATCATGATATCCCTTTTTAACTTATGGCACTATCCGTTTCGGCTATTTAGGGTTGTCAAAATTCAAGTCTTTATCTTATCTATGGTCGTGCACGCAAAGGGACGTCAAGTTGTGTCAACCCTAATAATTGCTCGGAGCAATGCTGAGCCGAACGGAGCCGAGTTTACCCGAAGTCAGGAGTGTCTCTCCACTGGTATTGCCATTATAAATCAAGCTTGTTTCAGAACCTCCGGCCGCTGCGCAGACGAATGAATCTGTCCAGAGCATCGAAAAGGAAAACTAAAGCGACCAATACTAGTTACAGAAAGTCTGTTATGAATTTAAGAAGCAGTGGTAAGTTTACATGGTAAAGTATGGCTGCTTTCCCGATTTCTTGACTTGGTAGTAAGAAATAAATACGACAACAGTACTGCTATCTGGCGGTCTAGCATAAGTTGCGTTCTCGCACGCGAGTCCATACTTGATGTCGCGCTTGATGTATGGAGTCGCCTGATTGGCATAGATACGTCGATGTCGCACCGAAAAGTCAGAGAGGGTCCTAGCTTTTATATTCATACACATATATCTTTATGTAACTGTGACCCGCCCCGGCTTCGCATACACCTAAACCTTCCTCAACAATCACTCTATTGATGTAGGTGAAAACCGCATGAAAATCCGTTCAGTTGTTTTTGCCTTTATTGCAAACACACATACATACATACAGACGCAGCGGGAGACTTTGTTTAAAAGGTGTAGGATATTTTAACACATTCATTGCCACCCAGCCAAACAAGACGTCCGCGCCAGACCACAACAATTTCGTCATATAAAGCAGTAGTACTACGATCCCGACTATCGGGTCGTCCAGCCTGGGAACGAAATCATAAAATACCCGATAGTCAGGTTTTCGGCACTGAATGTGTTAAAGTTGTTAGTTTAAATCCTTAGTTTAATGATAATAAGCTAACTATAATTAAATATGTGGTACTGTTTTTAGGATTCACCCATGATAGCGATAATGGCATTCCCCTTTCGAGTAGAGCTGATTATCTGGATGGCCTCGACTCGATGACGTTACCAAGCACAAGCACAGGTAAGCCACAATAAAGAAAACAAGTATCTTAGAATAATAATGCCTAGAATGTAAGGCCAGGCAATTTTCTTAGCTTGTTATCGCCCGCTGCTGAGCAAAAGTGTCTCATGCTACTCCCGGTTCTGTGCTAATCTCATCCAGAAAACCCGCGATCTTCCGAATGTAGTCAATTCCTACACCTGAGAAACCTTAACATCCTCTGCTATTCTCCGCAGGTTACAGGGGCGAAAACACATCGGCGATGTTCAGAGTGGCGGCCGATTCCGACGACCAATCAGGCAGCGGGTCGTCGTCCCCCGCCAGCGGCTGCGATAGGCGGCCCGCACACCGCGTACACGGCTTCGACCTCGACTTCACCACCCCGGGACCCTACGGGTCGTACACGAGAATGGAGGAGTATATGGCGCAATACAACGGGGACGAAACGCGCGACTCGCTAATAGTGGAGCCCCCGGAGTCCGACTCCACCCCGCCACCTTCCGAAACCAGACACCGGAGAAAAGGGAGGAGAATGGCAAGGAGTTTGAAAAGGTCAGATTCCAGCGAATCGCCCCCGCCAAAAGACCAGGCGATCGTTCCCGATAGGTTATCTAAAGAGTATAATAACAGGACTATAGCGCGACTGATGAACGAGACGAACGAGAGTGAACTAGAGAGCAGTTGCAGCACCGAGGAGAGCATGTGGCCGGCGCCGGGCTCGCTGGGGACGCCGGACAGCGGCGTGGGCACGGCGGCCGGCAGCACGGAGCGGCGCTCGCAGCCCGCCGGCGACGTGTCCGACGACCCGGACTGGCAGGCGCTCAAGCTCCGGCAGCGAGTCAAAAAGGCGAGGCGCAACTATAGGAAACATATGGAGTCTGATTCTAATTAATATGAATAGCATTAAGATTTTATTGAGCGTCCAGGAAAGAAATGGTGACAGAACATTTAAAAAATATCTATTGAAGGTTTAGGCACTTTAAGAGCAGTGTTGGGATAACATTCGTTCGAATTTTTATAAATCTTAATTTAAGCATGGCCTCTTTATTCTGATTGAAATGTATGTCCATCTATATTTTTATTCTAAATTATAGTTGAATACTATGCTCTTTTTTTCGGGCAGATGACTAAAATTAATGTTTCAGTTCTTCTTGTTCAGTTGATTCAATCTAACCAATGTTAAGAGGTGGACAACTATTACTGTACTGTAACATTAATTAAATTGTGTAATCTCAAATCTTGAGGTTACTTAGTTATAAAAAAAAGTTTGAAATGATCGAAATCATCGTTTACTTTTAGGAGTGCCCAACTCTGTTTTTAATTATGAGAACCAAAAACAATTTTGGGAAATGGGGCTCTCACAGTTTTCTCCCTGGACCCATCAATTGATAAATGTAGACACCATGCGACGACTTTTTTGCAGCTACTCAGTTTGAGTCATGCGTCTTGACACAATTCGGCGTTGATATACCCCATTATCTTTTAGAGCACGTACAAACGGCAACACTCCTAACTGTACATTGGTGGACCTTATTACAAAACGCATAAGGTCTACCGATGGAGAGTGTTGGGCGATGGTACGCTGAGCGTGACGGATGGTACGGTTGGGCGCGGTGCACCGCACTTCGATACTGTAAGTTGGCAGTAAAGTCGCCGTGTGGATGTGGATTGATTCTAAGGCCTTGTTTTCCGGTTGACGCTTTTTTAACTTCCAAACAATATGACGCATGCAGCGTGCGGCGTCAACTGGAGACCAAGGCCTAACTCGTAAACACTCGAGTGCCACAAATGTGTATCTAATCAGTTTCCTTTTTGAATAGTTTATTATTATTATAAAGGTATTGTGATCACTATTATTATTACTTAAATAGTCGTTAAGAGCCATCATGTTCTTTAAAATGGTTATTAGCGTTAGACCAATCTGGTGAATATATTATATTAACATAAATAGTTTTGTTTATTATTGTTTGATTATTGTTATATTTGGTATTTCATATAAAAATACTAGCGACCCGGCCCGGCTTCGCACGGGTTAACAAATTATACACCTAAACCTTCCTCAAGAATCCCTCTATTGATAGGTGAAAACCGCATGAAAATCCGTTTAGTAGTTTGAGTTTATTACGAACAAACATACAAACACAAACATACAGGCGCGGCGGGGGACTTTGTTTCAAAGAATATAATACTCACTAGGAGAAGAACGGTAACTCCATACAAAAAAATGTCCCCAACCGTTTATACGTTTATACTAGTGGCGCCGTCTTTGTGTACCAATGGAACTAAAGTTGACAACCGGTTTAGCCTGGCGGGTATTGGTAGGTAGTAATTCTGTTGATAAACATATTCGTTATCTTCATATCACGAAATATATGCAAGATGCAAATATTACCCCTTGTTTGTGGTATTATCAATTGATTTAAATAAAAGGCATGTTTATGTTTATAACATTATATATATTATTTATTAAAAAATGTTTTACATATAAAAATATACACTGAAAACTGGCAACTGGCAACTTAATAAAAAAATAGACATTAATAAAGCGCATTCACAAAGTTTTCAGTACCTTTTATACAAATAACATTAGGCATGCCTACCTATTACACTTTACACACAGATACACTACACTTTACATACGGCATTTTACACAGATTTCCAACTTGTATTCATACATTTCTTCACGGTTAATTAATACGCTTTCCAGATGCGTTATGACTCGGTTCCTTCTGAACCCACTAAAGTTGTAAATTTCACTCTGGCTGCTTCAACAGCCGTTGCTCCGCATTTAGCACATTTTCTATGTGCATTGCTGTAATCCATGTAGGTACAGACTTACAGTCTTAAGTGGTACGTAGCGGTACACGTTGTATGTATTATTTAAAGAGTTAATAAATAAAATTTTCGTTATGAACTTTAACCACAGCAGTTGGACAGAGTCATTGACAAATATATTTTTTATTATGGTGGGTAGACGTACCTACCCTCCATATATTTTATGAACATTGATAAAGACAGTTGGAAGCAAATATTCATTATAAAACTTAATCGCATGTAATTAAGTTTTAAGCGTTTTAAGTCCCGTTTTATGATTAATATTGTATAAAATTCGTGATAATTTAAATCAGAGTTGGGAGCAATGTTGCTGTAGAAAAATGTTTTTATTTTTATTACTCGCAACTTTTTCCCGGAGGCCAACGCACACATAGAAGATTAAGGCGCACACATGCGCAATTATTTGGGGACATAACTTTCTTAGGAAGTGAACAGGCCTTGCTTTGTTTTATAATTATAAGGTACACACACACGTACTCGACCACCTTACAGCTTGGCAAAAAAGAGTAGAAATTAAAAAGTGGCAACACTGTAGTGTCGTCCCTTTCTTATATAAATTGGTTTGAAAGGGACGACACTACAGTGTTGCCACTTTTTAATTTCTACTCTTTTTTGCCAAGCTGTACACTGCCTTACAGCCTTACACACTATCGATTCGTGCGACGCACCGCACCAAGGTCGTGGTGCGGTGCGATAGTCTGTTATGGCTATAAAACACATTTTTCCGAACGCATCCGATATGCCTTTAAATTGTTTTGACACTTGACGTTAGGTTAGTGACCATTAGTGACTGACTTAACGACCTTAACGAAGTAACCTAAAAAAATCAGTGCATTGAATATAATTTACTCCTTCTTCGTTTTCACTCCCTTCAAAAATGGACGGAGTATCGAAGTATAACACATTCATAGCTATGCACAAACCTCAATTGGTTTTGTCTGGCGTTCCTGAGCACTTTTGGCCCGTTCTTTGCAAGAAGTTATACGATCAGATATTTGACTCCGGGTCCACATTCCAATTAGTACAAATCGATTACGAGGACGCTGAGAAGAAAAGCTATGATCCGCTCTGGGCCGTTGTAGCATTATGCGACATTGAACGTTCACACCCGTCTCATATTTACTTGATTGATCATGCCTGGACTTTTAAGGCAAACAATGTTCAAAATTGTCTAAGAAATGTACCTGGACTTTTGGAAAGGATGTGTTTTCTTATGCAAATAAAGTGTGATTCAAATGAAGAGAAGATTGAAAAAGTTTCAGAAAATGTATGGAAATACGCTCACACATATGCTATTGGAGGGAATGAGTTCTCGGTTGAAGAAAGGGTGCCTCTTTGGTATGTGTTAGACGAACTAGGATCTGGGATCACTCACTCGGACAACCCTAACTTTAGGGCTGTGCCATTTATATTTGTACCGGAGCAAATAACTTTCACTTTGCTCTTCCCTATTGAAAATGTGGAAGAAGGTGATTCTATTACAAGGAACTTTGTGGAGGGAGCATACTCTGATCCTCTGCAGAGAGAGGCAATGCTGATTCCTTGGAAACATTATGACCACTTTCATGATGATTTTTCTCAGAACGAGCCTGGGCAGAATTATTTTCTAGAAGGACATATTGTAGAGACTCTGCCTAATCTTGAATTATTAAAAAATGTCCAGCATGGGGATAAATTGAAGGTATTTTCAGAATACACATTTATAAATCAGTACTTGACAGACTCTGCATTTGAAATAGTTGACAATGAAGATGATGCTGATGTCCTGTGGTATACAACACATTTTAAAAGTTTCAAAGAATTAAGTGAATCATTTCCTTCAAAATTTGTTAATCAGTTTCCATTTGAATATGTTCTAACAGTTAAAGATCTTTTGGCTATTGTTTCAAGAAGAGCAGCCAAGAAAGATTCAGCATCTAAAGACAAGTTTGACACACAGCCTGCGTGGTTGCCAACTACTTTTAACATGAAGACGGAATTATCAAACTTGGTTGCATATTACATGCAGAGAAAGATAGCAGGATTGGACAATCATTGGATTTGCAAACCATACAACCTTGCAAGGGGATTAGACACATACATAACTGATAATTTAGATTTCCTGTGCCGTTTACCTTTAAGTGGACCAAAGATTGCTCAGAAATATTTAGAAAACCCAGTACTGTTTGAAAGACCTGAGATTGGTCAAGTAAAGTTTGATATCAGATATGTTGTTCTGTTGAAATCAGTTAATCCTACAAGTGTCTATGTCTATAGCAACTTTTTCCTTAGATTTTCAAACAAGTCATTTGCTCTGAACAACTTTGAGGATTATGAGCAACACTTTACTGTAATGAACTACAATGAGAATGCAACTTTGCACAGAATGCTCTGTGCAGAATTCAAGACGGCTTGGGCTAGTCAATATGGTAATTATAACTGGGATGAAGTTGAACAATCAATATTTAAGATGTTTGCAGAATTATTTGCTGCAGCAACTAGTAAAAAAGCACCTTGTGGTATTGCAGAGAGTCCCCAGTCCAGGGCTCTGTATGCAGCTGACATAATGCTAAGTTGGGAGACTAAAGGGTCAGAAAAAGACATACAACCCAAATTGTTGGAAATGAATTGGATGCCGGACTGTCGCCGTGCCTGCGAGTACTATCCAGATTTCTACAATGACATTTTCTCTGTTTTGTTCTTGAACAAAGAAGCAAGCACATGCATTAAAATAATGTAACATTTAAGCAACTTAAATTCTAATGGACTCCAAAGTATTTATTATCTGTATAATCTGTATACCATTTGTTTTTATGTTTATAATAAAGTACCCATAAAGAACAAATCTGATTTCATTTCATAACGTTTTTTATTTAGGTAAAAGGTTCTGTGTAGAGCATCTCCAGATATTAAATTAATATATGATTTATTAGTAATTATATATCACTATAAGATTGCTTCACTTTATACATAACATAAATAGCATTTAGCTATGTTACTTCAAAATTGTATTGCTTCTCTTAATCTGTCAGTTTTTCTGAAGAATCCTGTGGTCCTCGTCCTGAATGAACCCGAAGGGGTTTTCCTCGTCAACGTCTCTGTGGCTGAGCACTAGTAACACTATGACTACGGCGATTATTATGAACAGGAGGATCCAGTAGCGGCGGTAGATGCCTCCGGCTCTTCGTACCCGCGATGATGGTAGAGTATTTCTGATAACAGAAATATTAAATAGCTTTAGTGTTACCATTTACAGTGCGTTCAAGATAAGTATGTACAGTCACCTGCAATAAAATGTTACGCAACGAAGGCCGCAAAAATATCTGACACGATCTTATTTGTAGAGTCATAAGAGCGTGTCACATATTTTTGCGGCCTTTGAAGCGTAACATATTATTGCAGGTGACTGTACATACGTACTTAATTTAGGAGTAGGTGTTAAGGGAAGGTTTCTTCAATGTATTATGCTAGAATACACTTTATTGTGCGTGTGCGTGCTTACTACTCAAAGTAGGTTTATGTCTAAACGTAAGATTACGGTTGGCGCTATATTGGAATCTAATACGTACTTCCACCACCGGCTGATCCAGGCGAAAGTCGATTTCTGTTTGTACTTGTTCTCGTCATGGTCGAAGGTCGATGGTTTCGCATTGTCCACGGCCTTAAATCCTTTTCTCGGAGCTTGACCACCTGTTATTAAATACGGAAATAGTTAAATGACTTTAGTAATTATTATGCATGCATATTTATTACTATGCACCACTAACCTTTAGTTAGAGAGTTATAACAACATAGAGGTTTCACAAGATCGTACTTTTAATAGTCTAGATTCAATAACAATTAATAGCGTTGTAGGAATGAATGCCTGCAGCCCTGCAGTGAATGTAGGACAATACTACGGGCCTCACTAGGCAGGCAGGCGGCGAGAAAACGAGGTATTGTACATCCCGTTAATAAGAGAGATACATATGTTAGTCTTTTCTAACTATTCACACTACAGGAGAATACTTTTTCTGTTTAAAAATACTCGCCCCTCGTTACCTTAGCAGAAATATTGTTTGCTGAGCTGTTTCTAATGCTTTAATTACACTATCTCCATTATAAAATGTTATTATTGTCCTTAAGCGTAATGGAAATAATTTGGCATTTCACGTAACAGCACAGGATTCATTAGCCCTCTCTGACTGGCTAGCATGAGTTGCGTTCTCGCGTACGAGTCCGTATTTGATGTCACGCTATATGTATGGAGTCGCGCGCGAGAACTCAACTCATGTAATTGAATAATACTTTCACTGACCTTGTAAACTGTCGCTCCTCTTGACAGAAGTGTGGTCATACATGTGTTCGTCAGGTATCTGTACTATGGAATGTTGGGCGCCATTGTTACGTGTGGACTCATCGTCGCTAGCTCCGACCGGCGTGCCGCGCTGGGAGTCTGCGCTGGCGTAGAACTCGGGCGACTGACTGCGTCGGACAGCGGCTTTTAGGTCTTGGTCCTCTGAAAGCTGTGAATAGTACTGATATAGCTAGACTGCCCTTATACTATGGACATGGTCTGAATTAAATAAATTGATTGATTGATTGATTGATTGATTATAATGTAATAAATGAATTTAATAGGCCCACACAGTGTACAGGTCTGTGAAGACGTGGCTTTTTGAGTCAGGCGAGGCACGTCTTTACGGACTGAGCTGCTTCGCGCCACAATACCTTCATGATGCGGTTTGTTCTATGCGTTCAACAGTATTTTTTTATTGCCAACATGATGTAACGCAAAAAGCAAATAGGTGACGTAATATTTTTAAGGTTGAACAATGATCAATTATTTAAACAATGGCCATGCTACGTAAGGCGGTTTGGCTTAATTAAACCGCAAAAGCCGATTCAATGAGTGTGTCATGGTGAATATCTAAGAAAACTATGCAACAAATTTAGCATAAACATGTTAATTCCATCAATAGAGATTGAGTAAACATACAAAGTTTTAAACAATATGTTAGACTTTGATGGTACCATCACCATAGGGATCAAAATCTTATGATATTAAAGAAACAAGGGTCAAGTTAGTCCAATTATTAGGCATTGGAGTTTTCATTGCATGGTAAGATTATAGTGAGCCATGGAGTCTATATTAACATTAAAATGAATGTCCAACTCTGTAGCTCACTATAAACTTACCATGCGATGAAAACTCCCATGCCTACCAATTAAATACTTAACAAGTTACAGCCAAACCTTTAAAAATGAGTCTTACCAAAGGCAGACCAAGCCCCGCCCGGGCCCAGTTGACGCCAGCCAGTTTTTCTCTCAGCACATCGGCCACCGGGGACACAAGATTCTGAGGTGGAAATACTGGTGTAGCACATGACGGACATTGGTAACCTGCTGGGGCCGTGGTTCGAGGGAGTGCCCGGTATCGGGCCTCAGTGCAAGCCCAGTGGAATACATCTGGACAAAATTCACTGTCATTAACCGGTGTAGAAAAAGAGTGTTATGAATTAGAATTAGGCCGTGTTTTCCTTATAGGGAAATAACTCATTAGTTTGTTTTCTGTTTTTGTTTCAGTCAAATCAGAAACAAGCAAGTTGTAAACAAGAAAGTCTAATCAAGACATAAAATCAAACAATAATGTTTTGAATTGTATTGCTTTTCGTATTTCCTGCAAATTCACTTCTACCTATTGTTTACTATTTGAGTTACTTTCTAATAATATAAAATACTTACGGTAACAAGTGAGTCGGATACACTCTCCCTCACTTAAGCTGTTTGTGCAAATTTCACAGATAGGATTGTAGTCACTGTCCTGCAGCCACTGCAGGTATGATTGAATTATGCACTGAAATGGTAATTGTTCTATAAATTTGTGAAGAAAACATGAATTTTATGTAAAGTTTGCTTTGGTTCTTACATTATTTTGCGGTTAATAATAAGATAATGATTTCCAACACTACTGTTACTAATAAATACAGATTTCTTTTAAATAAGAAATGCTGTTTAACTGCATAAGTAGCAAATTGCAATAGCAAAATTACCTTCTATAGTAAAAAAATATAGTAAATTACCTTAGGGTGATTCGTGACCATACAATATTCACAAACATTTACTCTGTGTTCGAAACAAAACTGATTTGTAACTCGTCGTTTTGGACATTTGCAGAGACCCATGATTTACTATGACCTTTGGAAAAGAGTTTATTGATTTTCATAAGGTACAGCTGGTAATATTAATAAACACTACAAAAGTTATCTGTAAAATCCTTTTAAAGGCAAACAAAAAGCTGCACCTCAGCTGAAAGTAGCGGCCACGTAAAACAAATGTCAAAATAAGGTTGCGTTCTATGTAAAAATATATTTGTTTTTATCTTGGCACAGACAACACTAGGACTTGGCTAAGATAGTGTCGATCACAAATCCAAAACCGAACCCATTGAAGGTTACGGTTATAAAAACGCCTTTAATACGTTAAATCGAACTGTCATTTCCATGAAGTTATAAGATGGAGTGAACTGTCACTTTTTTTGCCATACTAAATTTAACCTTATCACCGAGCCAGAAAGACGTTCTTACCAGACTAGAGAAAACGGTCCACTTGAGATAGCAAAGGTGGGTCGCGGTGTCTCACTCGCACATGTTGCCAATGTTAAAAATATACTATTGTGGTAGTATTTATATCAATATACTACTAAAGTGAAATACCTTCTTATATTATTTAAGTGCTATATTTAGAGTAAGGTTCTGATATCTTTTAAGAAATTTGTAAATAATTATGATGTCAATATTATCACAGTACAAGAACAGTAGTGAATCTTCATAGAAATGTGGCGCTGCCGGCTTGAATGTGTGCGTGCGCGCCGGGCGCCGTGTACGCACGCGCTGCCACGCACACATTAGCATAATATACGGGGGAATACGGTGGCGGCAGTGTGGGCCGATTGTGATCGCGCGCATTCGAGTACGCTGCACGCCCGCTCGCATTTGACTGCTCTTACCGGCCTTAATTTTTTTGATCATGACTTCGAACAGAGGAAAAAAATATTGTAGTGTCTTTGGGTGTCACAATAACGACTCCTCAAACCCGGACTTGTCATTCTTCACAATACATTAATTACAGGAATTATGGTACAGATCGAAATTACTCATAGTCCCACCCGATGACTTCGTCGTGAATATAGGAAGGATGGAGAAGGTGTTTCGCAAAGCGTTTGAAAAGGACCACATCAACATTAAAATCGGCACGTCAATTTAGGAACAATTAAAAGACATAGAATACGATGCCCTGCCCATGCTTCCCTAAAACCTTTTTACTAATGTTAAGCCCCCTCCAGACTATGCGCGTGAATCGCGGGCGAAGCCGCGAACGCGAGTGTGGAGTCGATTTCGCAGGTCTGCGTTCAAGACTCCACACTCGCGTTCGCGGCTTTGCGCCGCGATTCGCGCACGAGTGTGGAGGAGGCTTTATACGTAAGGATGAGAATTTACTTTCCTTTAACCGCTAACAGTAAGGCCCCGTTCGCACGGCAGCTTTTTCAACGCGCGTTGAAAAAGCGTTTGAATGACGCAAATGGATAACCATGTATGTATTCACACGAAGGCGGTTTTTAAGCGCGGCGCTTTTTTATCGAGCACTGTTCGATTTTCGGCGTTGAGCGTTGGCGTCAAATTGAATAGAGCATACGGAACTCCGTGTATCTGTTCTCACAAGCGTTAAAAAAGCGCCGGCGCTGCTGTCAGTTGGCTGTCAAGTGTCAATTTTTGGTGTCAATCGTCAAGATTATTATTAGTTTCACCTTAAAAATGTCAACTTATGCTTACAAATTCCTGAAATATTCAAGCTATATTCAAATAATACGTCGTAATAGCAAATAAAGTATGGCTTTGCTGAGATGCGTACGTGGCAGTACGACTCACAAGTGATTTTTAAGCGTTCATATGAACACAAATATTGGAAACGGTAAAAAAGCGCCAACGTCGGGTTTTAACGCAACGCTTTTTAAGCTGTCGTGCGAATGGGGCCTAAAGCGTTCCGAACATGCAG
Organism: Cydia splendana; assembly: GCF_910591565.1. Taxonomy (NCBI): domain Eukaryota; kingdom Metazoa; phylum Arthropoda; class Insecta; order Lepidoptera; family Tortricidae; genus Cydia; species Cydia splendana. The sequence continues at coordinate 9,269,395 of NC_085977.1, forward strand.
AAACCGGAGGAACTTTTTTTCTGTATTGAATTTATAATTTTTTTAATAAATGCCATTTCCTAATGTAAATATTTAAAAAGCGTTTTATTTATACGTCATTTATGAATTGTTAGAACATTTCATTATATTATATAAATAGAAACCTAGTGTTACTCATAATACGCAAATAATATTTAACTAAAAATAAAAGTGACAACCCTAAGCACCAACGCAAGAGTAGGTAAATAACTTGCCGAGCGGCCTTAGATTCACTACTGTTCTTAGTGTACTGTGATATTATTAACTGATTTAACCAAGCATGTGCACAACAAAAAAAACATTAATTTTGATATGGTAGACATTGTAGTAACTTTGAATATTAATTGGTATCCCTAACGTGTGATGACATGTTATCAAAACACGTGAATGAAAAAATTCTTAAAAATGGTGAATAAATGTTGCGTTAAAGGTTGTAGGAGTGAAAGAATTTCTAATTGTGGAATATTGTTTCACAAGGAAGCCACAATTATTACATTTTGCGATAAAAATACAAGTCAACATTGTCAAACTCATTAGGGTGACCATGATGTCGGCACGATGAGAATCAGTATTACACATTTCTTATTACGTACTTGAAAGTAAGTTTATATGAATAGGTATGTATTTATTTCGGCATGTTTAAATTAGTGAAATGAGAGCCAATACAGAATAAATAATTGCCAAAATTGAAATCTAAAGGCCTTAAACATTACAGACACATTTATATACTTGGTCAAGCAGATCTTGTCAGTAGAAAAAGGCGGCAAATTTGAAAAATGTAGGCGCGAAGGGATATCGTCCCTAGAAAATTAGAATTTCGCGCCTTTTTTTACTGACAAGATTTGCTTGACCAGCTATACATTGTTATATACTTGGTCAAGCAGATCTTGTCAGTAGAAAAAGGCGGCAAATTTGAAAAATGTAGGCGCGAAGGGATATCTTCTCATAGAAAATTTGAATTTCGCGCCTTTTTCTACTGACAAGATTTGCTTGACCATCTATAATAATAAAAAAACACATTGATAATAAAAGAAAAATAGAACTTTATGGTAATTTACTGACTTTTCGGACGATACCAGAAACGTTACTGGGAATTTACCCTCTTTGGAAAATTTACTGGGAACGGCACATCACTAGTTTCTTTACATTTCACGTCTCTTCTCTTTTCACACAGATGGCCTACCACCGTGAACACCGAGGTTCGCAAATTGCGGGCATCTTTCTCTTTTACTCCTATAAATGAGTAATTACAGAGACAGAGAAAGATGCTCGTCAAACGATGCAAACTTCGGTGTCTATGCTCCAGTGACAAGCGTCCTAGTTAAAAACTATAGCAAACGGGCGTAGCGGTCCCACGCGACCCTGTGGCAGTGGCGGATTTGCCCTAAGGCCGAGTAGGCCCGGGCCTAGGGCGGCCAGATATTTTAAGCGGCAGTCTATATGATGGGTGCTGAGAAAAGGGCGGCTAGTGCTTGCTATGAAGGGCCTGGGACCTAACGCGGAAAAGACTGTAAAAAGCTCTCAGGACATTGGGGGTGTCCTGAAAGCCTACCCCGAGCCGCTTTCGACGTGTTGCCTCTTTGTAGCACTTTCGTACGTAAGTGTGACAGAGGGGCGACACGTCGAACGCGGTTCGCGGTAGACCCTCTGGTTCTGTCAGCATATCTATCTCTCTCACTCATACCTGTATTCTTGACAGACGTTACGGCGGACCACCTTCCTGAGGATCGACCATGTTCGTGGTCCAGCATCTACGCCTATTAATAACAGTTTTTAGAACAACTAAATTAAGTACCTAAGGTTGTGTGAAGCGTTGTAAAGAAGAGAAAAAAACTAAATCCATCCCTTTTTAGGCCATAATACTAGTACAGCGAAAAGACAGTATGATTCTTTATAACTGATATAACTATGCATGAATAAGAAAAGATCCTGGCCAAACTATATATTCAATGTTATCCTAATATCCCACATACATATGACTTATGGTCACCCTAATTAGAAAGAGATGCAACGGCCCACCTTGACTTCTCATGTGGACACACTTTTTGGCTAATGTACACTATCCGGTTTACTCTCTAGGTCCGTGGTCATTTCTGTCAGCCATCAGCCTGCTGATATGCAGGCTATGGCTTTTATTATATAAAATAAACAAAGTGTTGTAAAGTAAAACTGCAATCATGACTACTAGATTACTTAGTTTGGGAAATATTTTAAGCAGGCCAATAAGCTTACTGTACAAACCAGCGCCTTTATTAGTTAATTATGCCGCTGCTAACCTCAAAAGGAACCTGGGCACTACATCAGTTGCTTGTGTAAATTTCTTCAACAAATGTGAGTAAAACGGAGTTTTATTTTATGAAATGACTTTGTTTAGCAACTACCATTAATGAGGTTGTATTTTATGCCTACAGTACCTGCAGAGAAATTATGGAAGTCAGTAACTTCAGTAAGTAACCCTGGTGCCAAAAAGGGTCGTGGTAAGGGCGCGGGGCGTATCAGGATTCGTGATCTCAACCGCGGTCAGATGATTGGTGTGGGCAAGATCAACATGTTGTGGCCTGGTCTGTCTGCGCCTGTCATTCGTGGCAGAGAACTTCTGAAACAGCAACGCCTGCCAGATGACCCAGAAAGGTGAAGGGAAAGGAAATCTTAACATAAATGTGCCATTCTGAGAAAGACGCTGTCTCTTTGTTTGACTATGCAGTTGTTACACATAGTTGCAGCGGCCTATTAAGTGACAAATACCTACATGCATTTATGTAACAGTATTAATTCTTAAATTATGATTTAAAAAAATAATTTTGAATTTTGTTAAAGTTTTGCCTATCAACTGAATGAATGCTTTGTGTTAAAATCCATGTGTTTTTCACACCTTTTTGTTTCCAAAATGTTATCCTACCACATTAAAAATTTCTTCATATTCAGAATGGATAAACTCATTAAGCTTCGAGATTCTATGACTAAATTCCGCCGCCTAAAGCTTAGTCCTATTGAGAGAGGTTGGTCCGGCACCCGCATGCCAGGCAGAAGTATTGGACCCCCGGATCCAATTGGTGAAGGTATGTTAAAAGTGATCATCAGTATACATCAAAGGGTATATTAAAATTGATTGTGAAGCCTAACTAAATATGAATATCTAAGAATACTTCTCTAGTAATAGTAGTACAAAATCTAAGAATTTTTGTTAGTCTTTAACATTTGCCTTAATACATGAGATGTTTCATACACATACAATATTTTTAAAAGCTAAATTAATTTCTATTGATCACAACAGTTGAAAGCTGTAATTTTTGTTTATGATTGAAATTAAAGTACTAATGTTTTTAATATTTATTCCAGATGAATTCGTTGGTTTTGACACCAAAGTGCTCCAGCTTCGTTCCCTACTTATTATGAAAGGAAGTCTTGGCCGCACAAGGAATTATCAGGCTATGGTCAGTAAAACTAGTTAAATTTATAGTGCCATTAAACTGGGTTAATAACCATTTCAGTTGCCAAATGCAAAGTATGAGATGCGATTGGACAAACCAGTGTGAACACCATAATTCTACTTTTTTTTTAACCAATTATATTACTAAAAACTGTTTATCGTTTAGGTAGTAACTGGTAACAAGCAAGGACTGGCTGGATTTGGTTTTGGACGGTCAAAAGAGGCATCTGCTGCCCTGCGGAAAGCCAGGAATCGAGCTGGACAGAAATTAATGCATTTTGAAATTTACAATGGACGCACAAGTGAGATTACATTACATTGAAACACCACTTTTTTTTATGAATCATACAAAATATTGTTTGAACTTAAAATTGGTTTTGGCTGGTATTTAAATGACAAATTCAATGGAGTATTATTTTATGACAAAGCTTTTATAAGGATATATATATATTTTTTTCAGTCTTCCACGATTTCTACACAGCATTTGGTAAGACAAAAATATTTGTACAGAAGAAAAATGAAGGCTACGGGCTTAGCTGCCACAGAGCCATCAAGGAAATCTGCGAGGCTATTGGCATCAAGGACATCCGAGCAAAGGTTGAGGGCTCTAACAACTTACAGCACATTGTAAAGGCTTTCTTCATTGGACTACTTCAACAGGTTTGTTTTGATCATATTAGTTACAAGTATTACCACATCATTTTTAACTATACTCTGGCTTTGTCAGTAGAGAATGTCGCGCCTTTTTCTACTGAGAAAGTTGCTTGCTAAGGGTATGTATAGGTACTACATAGAAAAAAACCGGCCAAGTGTGAGTCCAGTAGTTTCCGAGAAAATAGGCTGTGACAGACGGACAGACAGAAGCACGAGTGATCCTATAAGCCTATAAGGGTTCCGTTTTTTTCCTTTTGAGGTCCGGAACCCTAAAAAAGATTGAATTACCTTTCCAATGTAGATAATGTTGCTGTCTATAGTAAATAAAGGTGCTCTGAAAGGTGGAACCTCATACCTTCTTTTATAAATGCAAAAAGTTAAAAAAAAATAAGAACAGTAAATAATAAAATGTAACCGAAAACTAACTTTATTACTAAGTTACTGACTGCTAAGTTTAAAACTATAATTTCAACAAAATACACTTCATTTTCAGAGGTCACACCAACAGCTGGCAGAGGAAAAGAAACTTCACCTAGTTGAGTATCGCCAAGAAAACGAATACTATCCCAAAGTGATAGCGAGTCCCAGTGAAGTGAGGACCAAAGAGGAAATACGTAAAGATGAAACCTTAGACTTTAACCAGTATGTCATGAATGACAAAGTTATATTGAGGAAAAAGAAATTCCCCCGGTTTTACGAGACCATGCCTCACTACGAAATATTCCTGAAGAAATATGAGAAGTTTAGGAATCATGAGAAGATCAGGAAAAACTTGAAGGTAGAATATGGAGAGGTAAAGAGTTTCCTCACTGACAAGTATCCGGAAGAAAAGACTGAGGAAGCAAATTAGATTAGTTTTAGGCTGTAATGTAATTTAGTGTTCAATAAATGTTTATAGTTCATTGTTTTATTTATTCACATATATCTTAGTATGATAACAGTAACGATTCGAACGAGTCTCATTAGCCTACAACAGGGAGTCCCACATAACCATCCCGGCCCGTCCCCGCGCCGGGTAGTATGCGTAAAGCATCTGTCCAATATATTGGTCTAATGTGCATTGCGTCTCACTCTTTCATTGAGCAAAATGTGAGACAAAATACACATTGGACAGGTGGAATACTTAGACTGACTCTAGCTTCCTAAGGCCCAGACATACAAATGACAACCAAAATTAACTACGGAAATTTGAACCTATAGTGTAGGAAATAGAGTTGAACTAGTTTTGTTTGAAAATTGAATGGAGCAAAAGAAATGCAACTCTATTATAATTGAATATGATTTAAATTTCATAGAATTGAATAAGTACTATAGCCCTTCAAGTGGCGGTCAACCCGTGAATGGTCGATGCGAAAACCAGTAAACTGTCATCCACCACTGAGTGGTTAATGAGGTGTTGACGTATTTAGAGGTGAAATTGAACGCATTTAAGTATAGTTACGCTCTTCTAGCGCCCAAAATTAGGTAGCGAGTTAGAGAAGGATAGCATACCATAAGAAACACAAAAACACTTGGTATAAAATTTATTGGTGAGGACCATTGATTCGGAAGCGACCGCCAAGTCCGAGGTCAGTCTCGTTTTTTAAGAGGTTGTTTTGTAAAAGAAATTGTATCTTGGATCTTTTTTATTGATTTAGTCTTCCTTTGATAATTATATAGCAATTACCTCCAATAATCAATTAGTTTTATGGTGGTAGTCATTTTTAACAAGGAAGCTGGAAAACTGTCATTCTTCCGGAGTTTGATTACGTCTGGCCAAGTGTATATTAACATTAGAATAATTTAATTGCTATATTCAAATAGCCTATATAACGCTGATTCTAACAATATGTGATTTAATATACTTTCAAACATAGAAAAGCTTAAATCGACGATATTGAAAAATTTTCTTAATCTGCGCTGACCACCCACCGGGGCCCCGCCACTTGACTACTTTTTGCGTTTTCGGTGGCGCCACTTGAAGGGATAGTTAGTAGGATCGATAGCACGGGCGTAGCCAGGGGGGGGGGGGTTCAACCCCCCCCCGAAAAGTTCAGAATATTAACATTCATAGAATTCAAATAAGAACAGGCGTGCAGCATATTTCATTGATTACTAACTATTACCTATAGTATACGGTGGTTTGGATTTTGGATTTCTCCGCCATCGTCGATTATCGGATCGCATCAATTACTTTCTAAGATATGATAAAGGTAACATTCGGGTGGCGACTGCAGCAGCATTATTCTGTTGCAATGTTACTGCTGCAGCACTGTCAATTTTCGTGATAAAATGATGTGTCTGATTTCCATACTAAAAGTAAAAATGTAAAACTGTCTATCAAATTGCGTTTTTATATCGAAAAATTTTCGCGCTCGCTTCGCTCGCGTTTTCAATTACTTTCTAAGATATGACAAAGGTGACTTTCGGGTGGCGACTGCAGCAGCATTACTCTGTTGCTACGTTACTGCTGCAGCACTGTCAATTTTCGTGATAAAATTATGTGACTGATTTCCATACTAAAAGTAAAAATGTACAACTGTCTATCAAATTCCGTTTTTTATATCGAAAAATTTTCGCGCTCGCTGCGCTCGCGTTTTCAATTACTTTCTATGTTATGACAAAGGTGACTTTCGGGTGGCGACTGCAGCAGCATTACTCTGTTGCTACGTTACTGCTGCAGCACTGTCAATTTTCGTGATAAAATTATGTGACTGATTTCCATACTAAAAAGTAAAAATGTACAACTGTCTATCAAATTGCGTTTTTATATCGAAAAATTTTCGCGCTTGCTCCGCTCGCGTTTTCAATTACATTCTAAGATATGGCGACTACAGCAGCATTAGGTACTCTGTTGCAAAGTTACTGCTACGGCACTGTCAATTTTCGTGATAAAATGATATGACTGATTTCCATTCTCAGCTGTAATGTGGCAATGAACGTCACTCAATTTACCAAAAAAATTCAATGTAATCTTGATGACCCTAGGGAGAGGGGGCACCATGGTCTAGAAATGCTTAGGGCATCAAAATATCTTAATCCGGCACTGGTCGTTTGCGGAGTCAAACGATTTGGGACTCGCATTTTATACACATTTCCATGCCTTCCCGAAAAAAATCGAATCATTCGCGAAAGTCTCGCAACGCATTGAGGTTACAAACGGCACGCGCTCTTCCTCAGGAGTCTGAAGAAGACCACGGTGAGTGGCGCTCTAGCCAGGCAGGCCGCTTCGCTTTCGCTCGCGTGCGTATACCTTACTGTATCGTCCGATATACACCTACTCTGTCGTTAAAATCATGTGTAAAATTATAATAAGGGCGAAAAAAACTATTGATTTTGGAGTGTAGTTTTATTTAGTGGTACCTAAAATATTTTATCTGGTCTACTGTCCTCTAGCATATCCATCTGTCAACTTTACTTCAAGTTCCGCCTCCAGGGGAGAGGGAGAGAAATTAGGATTAGAAATTAGCCGCTTACTGACACAGACAGAATTCCACGCGGGCGGAACCGCGGGCACAGGTAGTCTCTAATATTTTTCTTGTGTAAGGGTTATTTTATGTACTTTTAGTCGTTTTATTTTGAACGTTGAACCCCCCCCGATACTAAAACCTGGCTACGCCCGTGGAGGATAGTAATGCATACTAATTACTTACCAAGTACGGTGTATTATCGCACATCGTCGGTTGAAGGCGCAACCCTTTTCTCTCCTAAAAGTTTTGCAACTTAGGTAGAGTCGCACCAAGAAAAGTCTGCAGCGGATTTGATAGCCCACGCAGTGTAAGTGTTATTTATACGTCATAATTTCATAGAAGTTTGACGTTTAAAATGACACTTGCACTGCGTGGGCTATCAAAATCGCTGCAGACTTTTCACGGTCTGACTTTATTATCGGATATATAGTCGTGACTTAACTGGCGACAATATCAAATTTTGAAATAAAACATCGAATAAAGTGTCAATTTTATTTATTTTCTATAAAGACTGACTTTTGATGAATAAACTAACATAAAACTTTCAATCTGTTGCTTCAAGATAAAAACAAAATAAAATAATTCGATTGCAATAAAGTCTTAGTTTACTGCTAGAGGATCACACGTTTATAAATGTCATCACAAGAACTAATGAAATCTATCGGTCCATTGTTTATAAAATCTATAGAACTACATGTCAAGCAGATCACCCCAAGAGGTAGGTACATACATAATTGATGGTGAAATGCACTTTAGTACTCTCAGATACGCTCGCAGCTATGGGGCTCTTTTAATGACAAAGTAGTGTTTAGGTCATTGTTTTTGTGTTAAACCTTAGCCCGCTTAGCTACTTCTGATGCTGACGAATTTTTTTCGATATGCTACCTCTAGGTATGGTTTCACATGGAAAACGCTCATACAGGTAAATTAGAGTAATTCCGAGCAATATAAACACCCGACTGGATAATTCAATTTATGCTACTATATGCGCTGATGCTGGTTTACTCTCACGCACATATTAGCCAACACTTTCAGTGCATCAATATATCTTTAGTTCTTCCTATCTTAGGACAGTCTGCTTCACATCTTCAGGTAATTAAATAAAATTACTAAGTTGTGACAATAATTGAAAGTTGCTATTATCTCCATGAACTACAAGTATTTGTCACATTTTGATAGAAACAAACCGTCAGTTTGCATTATACCATCCCGATAAACTACATACTTTTTACCCGGCTGCGCGACAGCAAACACCGAATTATTAAGTTTTGGTGTGCAAAGGATACTCAATCGATGTATGAGACAAGTATACATTTTAAATAAAGATACCGTTTAAAGGGATGTTACAACACAACGCAAAGTTATTTAAGGTGTATAATACATACCTAATATTTAAAAATATTATATAGAATATTTTAATTATGTTTACTCCTCTTAACATTAAGCCAGTCGCATTTGATTGAGTCAATTGCAATTTTAGACGTTTCATATCACATTTCTAAGGGTGGTATTCCACCTATCCAATTTATTTGTCCAATGACAGTGCGTCTCACTCTCTCATTAAAGCAAAACGTGAGTGGCAATACACATTGGACAAAGAAATTGGATAGGTGGAATACCACCCTTAGATAAAATAATGTATAATTCCTATAGGTTTTTGTAAAATGCAAGCGCGTTACATTACTACTGTACTGCCAAAGTGAACCTTATCTCTATGAGTATAAAGTTTAGAATCTTGATATCTTCCTCCTTGGTTGATTTTGAACGATGTATTCGGCCCATGGAAAAACTAAAATCATTGGGTGGCCTAGCCAAGATGCCAATCGCTTGCTCCGTAGCGAACTATACGGTAATATGTCTCTATCACTCTTCCTTATTTGTGCGACAGAGACAGTTGCGCTTCGTTCGCTACGGAGCGCAAACGATTGGCATCTTGGCCACGCACCGTGATAGAACGATACATCTAAACTCTAAATCATAATTAGATTCCAAAAAAAGTAAGACAATGTTGCCACTTTTTACTAGCGCGTCTTGTATTTATGTAAAAATAAGTAAGTAAAAGTACTTTTTTAAATCGTAGGAGTAAAATTACCAATAAATAAATTATCTTAGCGTGTTTATTTATAAAAAGGAATCTACTATTTTACAAACAAATTATTGCAGTGGCAACATTTTTTGGAATCTAATTATGATTTAGAGCTTAAATGTTGGATGCTACGCATATCAAATGTGCAAGTATATAAAAGTAGTTATAAGCTTCACATTTGTTCCGATCCGATAGAAACTTACAGCATTTAATAACTGGAGTCACCTTTAAGAGCTTACCCCTCTGCCGAAAAACTTGCACAATTGTGCAAACTTTTGTGTGGACTGACATGGCTATTTGTACGTTACGTACAAATCATGCAGAAATAGCAATACATTTGACGTCTCCTCCCCCGCAAAAATCGGCAGACTGTTTCGTACAGAAAATGACAGCCATGACCTCTCCAGTTACTAAATGCTCTAAGGATAGAAAGGACTAGCTATATACAAAAAAAAAAGAAATTGCAATGGAAACAAATCGTCAGATTGTCATTTATTCATTACTTGAGTTTATAAGAACTGATAGATTTGTGTCCTTAAAGCGGGAGCAGGGAAAACCCCATGCACGTTCCATTCGACTTGTGTCCACTTCTTTTTGCGTATCTGCCGGATCGGACCAATTTCAAACTTTTTGAGTTAAGGAGTCATACTGAATACTGAAGTGCAATTTTTGATTATTATTCCTACGCGCTTGTATTTACAACAATATCATGTCATGGCACCAAACCCTGTCGTCATAAAGAAAATTATATGTGACGTTATCGGGACGGGACCTTATTGTCGATGGCACTTACGCCGTTATTAACGAAGCTCCGATATGAATACAATGCCGCACAACGCTGCGGCGTAAGCGCCATCGACAATAAGGTCTCTTTTCATAGATAATGCCCCATATTACCTATTGATGCCACATAATTTTCTGTATGACGGTTGAACTGCTGTTCTAACAATTTGGAAAAATATTTACATCAACAAATTAAAATAAAAACTGAAACGTAAAAGCAACTAAATGCTCTAAATGCTACTAAAATTAAGCACCATATATTTGAAAAAGTTTAAATCTAAAAATTTGAAAACTAATGTACCTATTAGAGAAATTCCTATCGATATAAACTGTATAAAATTTAAATGTGTCCTTGCATTAATACGCCGATTTTAAACGCATGGTTGTTCCACAAATACTAAGCTACGAATTTTCAGCGTTTCGTAAACGCGGGTCGACGGCGCGATAGCATCGCGTCTGTATAGCTACAAAGGCGCGTCTGCATCGCTGTAGGTGTGCAAAGGTCTACAAGCTGCGTCTGACTTCCGTGCGAATCGCGTGTGTATCTATATCTATACAAACGCACGTCGACGGCACGTTAAAAAGTCGCGGTGTGAAAGGGCCCTTAGGCTGTGGTTTTACTGTCACAGAGTGGAGAAGGGATGAACAAGAAAACAAGCTTTAATTCCTTCGAATCTCCTTTCATTTTGCAGTTCTTTGTGTCGGTAGAACCGCAGCCTTAGACCGGACGCAGAAAACACAAAAAGCGGTTTTCATGCAAGATTAAGTATAGGATAATATTTCGAATATAATTTGATATCTTAGTATGAGAACGACAATAGTACAACGTATGGCTATATTCTACACCAATCAGCTAGGCGATGTGCTAGCTGCCAGACAACTACACGTCTTTTATGTTCTCTTATGTTCTGGTTTCCTATTAGGACAGCGGTGCCGTCATATAGCGGCCGTCGTCATACAAATACTACGACATCCATATTTAGCCGTATTATTTAGTGTGTGGTGACGGTAGTGGAGACGGCCGCTATATGGCGGCTTAGGAAAACCGATCTTTATATTTGAAAGTGTTATTACGTTGTCATAATTATATTTCCGTTGATCACAAACGAATGATAATGACTACAAAAATACATCGTATCAAAACTTTGTTTTTGGCGATTTTTTTACAATAATTAATAATAGTAGTACCTTGAAATGTTTAAAATTAATTTATCCACCCTTTTAAGAGTGCTTGAAACGTTACATAACATTATGAAAGGGGGCGAATGGTAGGAACGTTTAGAATTTTGAACACCAGTGGATGTGATATTCTGTTGATCGTAAATTAAAATGAGCAATTCTTAACAAGTTTATGTACTGTATAATTGTTTACCAGTGTAAAGTGTTGTTGAATTTTTTCTTCATTGAAGCTACTCATCGTGTGCGACATACTGGTCCTGTAAAAGATAAAATTGACCGTTAATCTTAAATAAATAAAGTACAATTTGAGAGTTTACGATGGCATACGGTATCTTGTGTTTTATGGCGGTAGTTCCACCACACGCGCCATCCGTCTACTCGGCGGGCCCACTGTCCGCGCCGCCGAACCGCGTGCGTCCACAGTCCGCGGCTGAAGGATTAGTGGTTGAATGTAAGTGTACACACCATGTGTCAGTGCGCGCGCCACTTGTCGGCGCTGTCGCGGTGCTGGTGCGGCGCCAGCGAGGCGCGCACGCCGCCCAGCACGTCGGCCGCGCCGCCCGCCGCCAGCGCCAGCGGCGCCACCGCGGCGCCCGGCAGGTGCCGCAGCACGCCCACCCCGCTCGAGCAGCGCGCGGCTAGCGCCATGGTTGCCGCCGTCTCGGCGAAGCCCTGCACATGGAAACAGCTCTTGAGGGCATTTCACTTGCAATATTTATTTAGGTGTTTCCAGAAAAAACTGTAACATATGGTACTTTTCGAAAATAGGGAATATTAGGCAAAGCTCTGCGTAGGTGGCACCACTAGCACATGCAGTAAACAAACCTCATTGACATCATCACTGACACATCATGCGTCACTAGGTCAATCACATCGCCTACAAACTCGACAATCGAAAGTTCGGTTTCTGCCTCTCTATCACTCTTGCTTATTCGATCGATAGAGAGGCAGATAAAGAAATTTCGATTTTCGCGTTTCGTAAACAAACCCCCTTGGTGCATCAAAGTCATAGTGAAAACTTGTCAAAAAACTTTTTGAGGCCTAGTATGTATATTATAAGTTACTCTATGGTATACTAAATAAATTAGTGCCTTTAGTAATTACCTCCTTGACGGTGTGGTAGGCGGTGGCGACGCCCTGGCGGATGTCCTGCGGCATGCGCGCCGGGTCGCGGCGGCGGCGGCGGCGGCGCTCGCGGCGCTCGTACGCCGGCGCCAGTTGTAATGTCGGCGCGGGCGTTAGCATGTCGAACGCCGTTTCTGCCGTCGCCTGCCACAACGAAACAATATGACGCTAAATTGTGATTATAAATTAAATATATTGATTTAATTGCACTAAATAGAGACGAGTGGAGGAAGAGGGGGGGAGGCCTTTGCCCAGCAGTGGGACACAGTGGGCTCTGAATGATATTCATTTAAACTAACACGATTTTCACTCATAATTTTAAACTTAACACGGGACTTAATCACGTAAAACTTACGTTTATATATGGCCTGAAGTTTCGAAAGTGACGTTACGTTCGTGGTTACAGGCACACTGGCGAGGAATTTTATCAACATCTCAGGCCATAAATAAACGTAAGTTTTACACGATTAAGTACCGTGTTAGTTTTAAAATTAAAAAGTTTACATGTTTAGTAGATCATAAATAGCAGTTTTAAGAAATGTTGTCAGTTCGAATTAGGAAAAAAAACGTGACTAATTTCATTAAAGTCAGTCAGATAAAACGTAGTAGTTTTCGTAAAAATCTGCGCCCATTTTTAGGGTTCCGTACCCAAGGGGTAAAAATGGGATCCTATTACTAAGACTCCGCTGTCCGTCCGTCCGTCCGTCCGTCTGTCACCAGGCTGTATCTCATGAACCGTGATAGCTAGGCAGTTGACATTTTCACAGATGATGTATTTCTGTTGCCGCTATGACTACAAATACTAAAAAGTACGGAACCCTCGGTGGGCGAGTCCGACTCGCACTTGTCCGGTTTTTAAGATTAGGTTACGCAAGACGGACACCACGGATAAAAGGAAGCGTCGCGGCGCTCAGCACCAGATGTGTGTCAACATGAAGGCAGACCTGTATGAGCTGCAGCAGGCGCGTGGTGATGTCTAGCGCGGCGACGGCGGTGCGCGCGGTGAAGGAGGCGGCGCCGCGCCGCAGCCCGTGCACCAGCCGCCCGTCGCGCCGCCATTGCTCCACTGGCAGCCACACCAGGTCGCGTATGCCCGTTACTGCGGAAAAGAAAAACTTTATGATAACTGGCTGTGCGAATCGCGCCAGGGTAACACTATAGTTCGTTTTTTTTAGCATTAGAAATAAGGTAAACAATCTTGATGTGTCTTTTAAGATCGCTTACCTTCTTTCAAGTTCTTTCTAATGCTAAAAAACGAACTATAGTGTTGAGTTAACACACTACGGCTAGCTAAACTATCAGGTTAATGTATCTTGCGATATCGTAGAACTTAGAATAGAATAATATTTATTTGAAAAAACCTTGTTGACAATAAATATCAATGTCCTGTGGCCCCATACTAGGCTATGCCTGTGGCGTGGCAGCCGGGTTCACAATTCGTAGGCAAAAGGTTAAGAAAAAACGAATCTAATAGGTAGGTAGGTAGGAATTAAGGAAATTATGAAATTCAAAAAAAGAAAAAAAAAGAACTTATCCGAGCTAAATTATAACTTGTGATACAAGCAAAAGTAGAATAAAAGAAATTGGAGGTGTAGCTTGCTAGATGGCAAAAAAAATGTTCAGAACCGAATCTAGCGAGGTTTGTAATAGTAGGAGATCCCACATATGGTCGACCTTCACCAATCTGTCTGACGGCTGTAACTATGAAAATATGAAAGAAAATATGTTCCAGAACATAAATAAATAGGGTGGCCTAAAGAAATACGGTCAACTTCGAGCAACACGGAAGGGAGGCGGCATTCGCACTATTTCCCCTCTGCCGAGGTACAAGATTAGCGCGTCAATCTAATCTAGCGCGGGTAATAAAACTAGTTGCACTTGGATTTTTCACTAGACCGAGTCCAGACGCGCGCGTGAACACTGCTGCACAAAAATGCCTGTTTGCTCGGTTTTTTGTTATGAAAAGAGGTCGGGGACATCAAATTTACAAAAAGAAAGTGTTACATTTCACATGTAATATTTTTTTTTACATATCATACGTTTAATTAGATTCAAACACAATTATTATATTTTAGTCTCATGTAATTGTTGGATTTATCGATTTTGCTCGCTCAGTACAAATTGTGGATCGGTCGAGCGACAAATCCGACTTCTCATCTCTCAGAATACAATAACATACTTCAACGAAAATGTGTTAGTGTGCGTGTTGTGACACTTGTCACTCGTCCGTACACAAAAAGAGATCTAGGTTTGCAAAATTTGTCTTTGACGTGTGTCTTTTTCTATGTATTTGTGTCGTCAGTACAGATTGGATTTTGTATGTAAGTGTGTGAGAAGTGCGACTGTGTGCACCTTTCCCCCCGCGAAAAATGGCAGAAAGATTTGTACGGTGAAATATCGCTTGGGCCCCTCCCTTCCGAAGTGTCGGAAGCCTGTGTTGCTCGAAGACGGTCAAGGCTATTTAAAAAAAAAAATTGAAAAAAAAATTTTTTCGGCTAATTTCACCGATTTGTCTGACGAACGAAATAAGTTTCAATGGAAAGTATACAACTTGTACAACATAAATCAACTAGCTTGTCTATCTTTTTCCGGTCACTATGTGGTTGCCGTGTAGAGGTGATTTTATATCGATAATTGCACTCATCTGTCTGACGCTTGAATTATACATCAAAATGATGGTAATTTTATTGCAAGTACAAATTGAATAGGGTTGCCTGCGAAAATCCGGTCACAAATAAGGGTTGCCAGGCTTTTAATTAAAATAAGAAGGGATAAGACTTTTAGCGATAACTCATAAACGGCTTAACTGATCAAGTTTGTTTTAATTTTATTTGATTGAGTTTTTTAAGCACTATTTTCATGATTTTTTCCATATTTTTTGGACAGATGGTTCAAAAATTAGAAGGAAAAACATTTTATTTTCTTTCTAAACGATTATTTCCGAAATGATTCACGTTATCAAGAAATGTTGTTTAAAGACAGGGGTCTTAAAATAAATAGGGATTTATTTTCAAAGGCCTATCCAACGACACCCCACACTAAGAGGTTGAACCATCTGTCCTAAAAATATGGAAAAAATCATGAAAATAGTGCTTAAAAAACTCAATCAAATAAAATTAAAACAGACTTGATCAGTTAAGCCGTTTATGAGTTATCGCTAAAAGTCTTCCCTTCTTATTTTAATTAAAAGCCTGGCAACCCTTATTTGTGACCGGATTATTGCAGGCAACCCTATACCATTGTATTTGCAATAAAATTACCATCATTTTGATGTATAATTCAAGCGTCAGACAGATGAGTGCAATTATCGATATAAAATCACCTCTTTAACTTGTCCATTCCCACGATGTGACGTCACCATAAGCGTTGCAGCTCATATATGAGCCGTGGGAGTGGACAAGAACACGGCAACCACATAATAGTGACCGAAAAAAGATAGGCAACCTAGATGATTTATACTAAATTATTTGAACAAATTAAATTATTTCAGAAAAATATTTTAATTTGTTTTTATCAAGTAGAAACACTACTATATAAATTATAAACTGAAATAAATGTCATATACTAAGAAAAAGTGACCAAGGCCTCCAGTGCCCCAGGCTCCGACGTCATCGAGGAGAGGACGCTGGTTCGATTCCAGCCTGGGGCACTGGAGGCCTTGGTCACTTTTTCTTAATATATGACATTTATTTCAGTTTAGATGATTTATGTTGTACAAGTTGTATACTTTCCATTGAAACTTATTTCGTTTGTCAGACAAATCGATGAAATTTGGCGAAAAACTTTTTCTAAAATTTATTAAAAATAGCCTTGACCATATTTCTTTAGGCAACCCTATTTATTTATGTCCTGAAACATATTTTCTTTCATATTTTCATCCGTCAGACAGATTAGTGAAGGTCGACCATATATGTGGGATCTTAGACCATAACATCCGAGATACATTCCTCTTATAGAGGTTTTGTAACTGCTCTCGTTGTAGGATTGTTATACGAGCAATACTGACTGAAAAAATGAAATTGTTAAACATAAACATTTTAAATGTATTTTTTACTCTCAACTGAAGTTTTCAGGGATGTCAGAACTTACTTAACTGCAGCAGCGAGTGCATGGGCCCAATGCCGCCGAGCAGGCCGGGGAGCTGGTGCCGCTTGATGTCCGACAACCATTCATGCAAGGCCCATTGTACCAGTTTCTCTAGGCCAAGTAGCCCAAGTCTGGAACAAAAATACCAAATTATCTCAAAATTAGTTTACGAAATGGGCTATTATTATAAAATTGTTCTGCATATATCATGTTTTAGCAGTCAAAATGCAGTAAAAGGAAAAAATAAAGTGAAAATTGTATTTCTGGATTCTAGGTACTCACTTGTAGTCGAGCCTCTTGAGTGTGAGCTCCGAGCAGTTGAGCTGCCCCAGGCCCATGAGCAGCCCGGCCACCGGTCCCGCGGACAGGTCCACGCGCTTGCCGACGTAGTCTAACCGGATCGGGACCTCGGGGGAAAACACTACCCTCCTGTAGGAACACATGTTTAAAGACAGATCAATAATTTTTTTTTACTCTTTCCTATGTCATTCACATCATATCTCACACATAATGTTCTAAAACATACCTGAAATAAATCGGCGAGTCATCAACCGGCTCCAGGTCGACCGCCACTTTAGTGGTGGGTTTCTCCTGACTAATGCCCAGTCGGTTGAAGTCCTCCTCCAGTTGTATGAGGTTCTCGGACACCAGGCGCTCGGCTTCGTAGGGCTCCATCAGAGGTTCGTCATCTCGGATCACTGGAAATACAACCTTGTTTAGTAATGTGTATGGTACAGTATACAAAATACCTTCTAATATTTTTAAGTTTCAAAATGAATTCTTGCGAGAAAGAGTCGGTGTCGAGTAGATCAAGTGACTCACTATATTTAGAGATATAGGAAATAAACCCTATTTTTATAACCATAAATTACACAATCGTACTAATTTCATTTAGGATCATAAAAAGAGCGTCTCCAAGCGAATTCGATGTTGGTGGCAGGTCTTCATTACACTCGTCAGTGATCGAACCCTGTCATAAAATTACCTCTATTTTCATAGCTTTAAAGTACACAATCGTACCAGTGTCGTTGAGGCTCAAAGCATCAGCATCTCCTAGCGAAGTCGGTGTTGGTGGCGGGTCCTTCAAGTGGCTGGCTATGCTCATGACTGGGGGCCGGTGTGTGGGTGTGGTCTGGCGTGAGCTACTCGAGTCTGTTGACAGCCCGCTTATGCTTTTTGTGTCGTCGTCTGTAGAAAAAATGATGAGATATAGTTTGGTTGGGAATCTAATGACACATCATTTATATTTAGTTTAGACCAATAGTTATATCGGCTGAATCGATTATTTCTATTTTCATATTATGTTATTTATAATATAATTTGTATCATAAGAATCATCAGAGCAAAAGTTTTCAATGGAATTTTAATCTTTAGAGCATTCTATTCAATATTCATTCATTTAATTTTGCGCTCCTGTTCTGTACTTCTATAAATTGCAAGCAGCTTATTTTGGTCAGTAAATATTAAAATAGTACTCCATTTCGGATGAATTGCTCCATTTGCTTAAATTATCTCATTTCAAAATCACATGCATCAAATTGTGCACTTTTATGGGAGTAAAGTAACTACTGCAAGGATCCTTTCCCACATACCATTGTTCTCGTCCGTGCCAAGTTTGGAGAAGAACCCGACGAGGAAAGCCAGCGTGTCCTGGTCGAGGTTGAATCGTAGCGGTAATAGCGATACTTTGAGGCAGCACTCGTGTGCGGAGAGCGCCGGGTCGGGTCTCATGTGCACGGCCTTTATCACCAACTGGGAATAAATGGGGTGGTTAATCATTCTTCAGTTGAGTTGGAGGAGAAACTGGCATAGCGTGTACGACAGTCTGAGTCCGTCATTCTAATACATACTACTTTGTATAGTAATAAAGTAAGAGGTATAGGTACATACTAAATTATACAATGTAATAATAATCTAATACCTTTAAATGAGCAATTCTGGTATTAATCTTATAACTTTAAACGAGCAATTCTTGTATATTTATTTATATATATATTTTGGGGATTTCGGAAAGGGCTCTAACGATTTCGATGGAATTTGCTATATGGGGGTTTTCGGGGGCGATAAATTGGTCTTATTTCTGGGAAAACGCACATTTTTGAGTTTTTACTTTTCTAAGCAAAGCTCGGTCTCCCAGATATTTATTTAATTTTATTTTATTTATGACTCTATAGTGTCCCCCTGCTAATCAAAGGCCTCCCTCTTTGTTTTCCACGTATCCCTATCCTGTAAAGTCTTCCACGTGATTCCTTACAATTTATGTTTGTGCAATGAGAGCATAAAACCAGCCCTTTAGCTGAATTTACCGATCAGAGCGATATAAATCGAGGATAAAATGGGCATTGATACTATGGCATTTTGATGTCTCACGTATTTAGTCTTCAGTTCGCTGCATTTATGCTCGATTCATCGGTCTATGGTTAGCTATTATAAAAAAATAACTTCAAGACAAGGATTGGCCAAAATAGTTGCGTCTTGCATTGAAGCTATAAGCAATTTAAAAAGGCAATGTGGTAGCAATTTGTAACAAAAGCCCATAAGAAATTAGCCAAAAGCAATGTTATTTGGGTCAGATATCCTTGTAAATAGGTTAGTTATCGGTTATCGCCGTGACTCACCATATGTGCATTGCTCCGTTCGGGCTCGTCCTTGAGCTTGTACTGGCTGAGCAGTTTGTTGATGTCGCTGCACACCAGCCGGTCGAGCACCTCGATCTTGCTCACGGCGAGCGTCTGCCGCGACGCGTGCGTGCCGCTGCTAGGGTATGTTTCGTGTTGGAATTTATCGCGTGACTCACCATATGAGCATTGCTCCGTTCGGCTCGTTCTTGAGCTTGTTCTGGCTGAGCAGTTTGTTGATGTCGCTGCACACTAGCCGATCGAGCACCTCGATCTTGCTCACGGCGAGCGTCTGCCGCGACGCGTGCGTGCCGCTGCTAGGGCATGTTTCGTGTTGGAATTTATCGCGTGACTCACCATATGAGCATTGCTCCGTTCGGGCTCGTCCTTGAGCTTGTACTGGCTGAGCAGTTTGTTGATGTCGCTGCACACTAGCCGATCGAGCACCTCGATCTTGCTCACGGCGAGCGTCTGCCGCGACGCGTGCGTGCCGCTGCTAGGGTATGTTTCGTGTTGGAATTTATCGCGTGACTCACCATATGAGCATTGCTCCGTTCGGGCTCGTCCTTGAGCTTATACTGGCTGAGCAGTTTGTTGATGTCGCTGCACACTAGCCGATCGAGCACCTCGATCTTGCTCACGGCGAGCATCTGCCGCGACGCGTGCGTGCCGCTGCTAGGGTATGTTTCGTGTTGGAATTTATCGCGTGACTCACCATATGAGCATTGCTCCGTTCGGGCTCGTCCTTGAGCTTGTACTGGCTGAGCAGTTTGTTGATGTCGCTGCACACCAGCCGGTCCAGCACCTCGATCTTGCTCACGGCGAGCGTCTGCCGCGACGCGTGTGTGCCGCTGCTGGGGTATGTTTCGTGTTGGAATTTAACCTAAAACAACATTTAAAAGATTAATCATTTATTTACAAACAAGATATATACAGTGGCATTACTAAAAGAAATTAATAACTAGCTTAAATCTAAAATAGGCCATTGAGGCATTGTACCAAGGATGCTGGCGGCATTTCCTCGCTGTATCACAATGCTGATACGTTGTGCGAGGTAGCCGCCAGCTCTTCGGTCACCAGTTACGTCAACAACATTTTATGTCGAAAAGTGTGATGTTTGTGATCATGCTCACACGGCTAAACCGCAGCATAAAATTAACTATTAAAACTAAATTGTATTTTTAGCATTTGACTGGTGTACAGATGTACCGCCTTATTCATAAACGCGCTACAAGCCTCAATTAGCTAATAATCGTTTGTCTTAACTGTCATTTTGATTTGCGTCATGTATTTGTAAGAAAGGGATAAAACATAATTTAAGTAAATCAGACCCGTAAAGTTTTATGAATAAAGGGGGTAGTACTTAATTGTTTTTCATCGTAATTTCTCGGAAACGTTCGTATTTGTCATGCTACTTCAGTCAACCTCAGTTCTTTTGTGTACCGAGACTGACTGAAATAGCAAGACATTTTCGTACGATCCCGTGAAAATACGATGGATAATAATTATGCACTACATCTGTATATAGCCAGGCGTGGCTCAATCCGCGATTTCGTCGCTTTGCTACAGGTAGCTAAAAGTACATCCGTTCCACATCAATTTTGGTGGCTAGCCATAAGCGGCGCGTGGTGCTGTCGCCACCTAGCGGCCATATCTATCCTGATCGTAACAGACGCGTTTTGTTAGAGAGTGAGTCTTCTGTACCTAGGACTATTATTTATTCTGTGCTTGTGATTGACTCCCTAACTTCCTATAAATCGGTTCTTCAAAAATACTATCATCATAATCTACCTTAGTGAGACACAGCTTGACACAAGTATGGTGGTCCCTATGTCTCCCGCCCCTCGACTTGAGTTCTTTCCGCTTGGGGTGTGGGTTCCTGCGTGGTAATACCCGCTCTGAACCGGACGACCAGCTGACCCCTTGGCGATAAGCGGCCGTGATTGCACGCCCGGCCTCGTATGGTTCGTAGTCCTTACTGCGTCTGTTGAAAAAGAAACGATGAAGTATTGTTTTTTTAACAAGAATCCGGTTATAGATGGTAGGATCCTATAGATGTGCTATATGCATGCGTCCGCGTGGGACAAAACATACGCAATGCCACATTATGATTACTTGATTAGTCGTATTTATTTGTTGCCCACCATAATCCAAACGAAATTTACGGTGGGGAATCAAAAATAATGTGAGACTGTGACAGGGACAAACTAATAGCGGTTTCGCTGCTACTCCTACTGAAAATACATAAGACTATCCCGTTCGGTCATTTCCCCCCACCCTTCATGCCTGATCCAGTTATATACTAGATTCATGAATCCGGTGCATATTTATATGACAAATTAAGCTATGACACGTAACAAACCAACCCTCAATATTTGAGGCTACACTTAAATTTCTAAAAAAACCTCCATACCCGCGGTATGACGCGTCTAATCATTAAAATAAGGTAGAAAATCAAATATACAATAATGTATGTCAATCACAAATGGTACCCTACTGTATTATCACACAATAATAAAATAGTAGCTTACTTGGACGGCGTAGGTGAGCCCTGCTTGGTGTCGTCAATGGTGACCGTCTTTTTGGAGGGCGGCGGGTCGCCGGTAGTTTTGAAGTCGCTCCCGCCGAACATGTTCCACGTCACACTCATCTCGCACAACGTATATCTGTTAACAATTGCAATTTTTTGTCAATATTTAGTACCTATATTTCCCGCCGTAGAAAAATCGCTTCTATTGTAATAAGTTCGACAATTAACTAACTTAAAACTGGTAGTGCGAAGGTCAAAGTGAAGAAGTTCTTGAACATATACACAAGTCCAGGCCTATTCAGTTGACGATCGGCTTTTCAAGGAGGTTTATCTCGCTGAGATTTAGTGCAATATTAATCTTTATCTATATTGCAATAGGTTCCAGAATTAACCTTAAAACTGGTAGAGGGACGCTCTTCGGTGCCTTAAGCACGTCGCTACGCGCCGCGGGTACAGTGAAGTGGTTCTCGAACATGTACACGGGCCCGGGGCCTATCCAGTTGATGACCGGCTCGTCGAGGTTATTGTCCTCTCAGTTTCTGTGCAATATTCATCTTTAATCATATAGAAATAGGTTCTAGAATTGACTAACCTCAAAACTGGTAGAGGGAAGCTCTTCGGTGCTTTAAGTACGTCGCTGCGGGCCGCTGGTACAGTGAAGTGGTTCTCGAACATGTACACGGGCCCGGGGCCTATCCAGTTGACGACCGGCTCGTCGAGGTCATTGTCCTCGCAGTACGGCTGAGACTCGATGATGCAGTATTCGTCGTCGGTGTTGCTGCCGTCGCCGCCGGATTTGACCTAAAGAATAAATTATTGCAAATATATAAGCATTTCTTAATGTTTCGTTTGTTTAATTTTCATAAAATATTACAGGTCGCTATGCTGTGTGTGTAGCTGACAATGCAATGTCAGTCCAGTCTTTAAGAAAATAGTTAATAATGCAACGAAATTTTATAAACATAGCCCAAAGATGTCAACTGACGCGCGCGGCTACAGCCTAATAACAACCTTCGTGCATTCACACAAGGTTCACAATAACGCAGCGCACAGGATAGGCACTACAATTTTTACAAAGGTACCCTTCCAAAATGGCGTTGGGTATAGAACTCATTCATAAACAAAGGAATAAGGGTGGTATTCCACATATCCAATTGTTTTGTCCAACGTGTATTGCGTCTCACCTTTTGCTTAATGAGATAGTGAGACGCAATGACATTGGACCAAGATATTGTACAGATGAAATACCACACTAAGCAAAGTCCTTAGTAAAATCCCATACCTTTTTCCGTTTAGGTTTCTTCGGCGTAGTCTTAGGCGTGGATGTCGGGTCGCCCAGATCCTTAGCCACCTGCACCATAGTGGGCTTAGCTTCAAGCGCCTCATCCACTGGACGGAAGTCCTCGGAGTCGAAAGACTTGGGCTCGCATTCTTCAAGTAAGTCCAGGGGCCGTTTGGAGTTGGACTCGTCGGGGAAGAAGAATATCTCGACACCTTCTTTTTCGGTTGAACTGTGGAGGTCGTCGTCATCGACTGTAACAATGTTTTAGTCGGTTGAAAAAATTAATTCTCCCTAGTATAGTTGAATTATCGAGAAGATGGAATTGCATTTGTAGTGGTTGTATGCTGATAGTACAAGAAAATAGAAAATTCAAATATAGAATGCCTGTAAACAAACAATACTACTACATATGCAATTCCACGCTCTCGATGATTCAACTATAATTTTTATTATTATTAAGCCCTTTATTCCTTAAATATATAATTCTAATTGCTAAATTAAATTTTATTTTATTTCTAATTTAAGGACCCCTTTTGGGTATAGGCCTCCTCCAATCTTTTCCAGTATATCCTATTTTTTGCATCATGGGTCCAATTAGGCCCAGTTATTGAGACAATATCGTCTATCCACCTTGTCTGTGGTCTCCCACGGTGTCTGGTACCTTGAGGTCCTTGCCATTCTGTGACCGTCTTTGTCCATCTTTGGTCTTCTAATCTGGCTAAGTGACCTGCCCATTTCCACTTTAGGGATCTCGAGTAATCAAGCGCATCTATGACCCTGGTTATTTTTCTTATATCTGAACATCTTTTTCTGTCCTTAAGTTTTATGTTGAGTATGCTTCTCTCTATGCTTCTTTGACATACCTGGATGTCGTTCATTGTCTTGGTATTGTAGATCCATGTTTGGCATGCATAGGTGAGGCTAGGAAGTATACATGTGTTAAGGACCTTTCGCTTTAGTCTCATAGGCAGGTTAGATTTTAGAATTTCTTTATGACTCCAGAACTTTTTCCATGTGATGTTAATCCGTCTGTTTATTTCTTCATAGTGTCTGCTCTTTCTAAATGTTATTTGCTTTCCCAAGTATATATATTCTTCTACATATTCTAGATGTTTTTGGTTTGCATGTATAGGGATTTGAAGTCCGTTGCTCATTACTTTAGTTTTGGCAGTGTTCAGTTCTAGGCCAATACTTTTGCTGACGTTGCAGAGTTCGTTTATCATTTCTTGTAGCTGTATTGGGTTTTCGGATAAGACTATGATATCGTCTGCAAACCTCAAGTGACTTAGATATTTTCCATTTATAGATATTCCTTTTCTTGACCAATCCAATTTTTCGAATATGTGTTGAAGTACAGATATAAATATTTTGGGCGATAGGGGGTCACCCTGTTTTACTCCTCGCTTTATTTTTATAGCTGGTCCTGTTTTATCTAGTTTCACTCTACTTGTACTTTTTTCGTATATATTTTTCAATATGTCTATGTATGTTTGGTGGACTTTTTGTTGTTGTAGGGCTTCCCATATGCTTATGTGGTTGATTGAGTCAAACGCTTTCATGTAATCAATGAAACACAGGTATACTATAATACCCAATAAAAAATATAGATAAGATAAATACTTAAATACATAGAAAACCATAACTCAGGAACAAATACCTGTGACAAACACACAATAAAAAAAAGTTTTTTCTTTTGATTATTTTTTGTGACAAACACACTAATAAATGCTCTTACCGGGATTCTAGCCCGAGACCTCCTGCTACCCCAACTACGATAGAAGGCTGTTTAATATTGTATTTGAAAATGTTATTAACCTAGGATTTAGTAAGAAATGTATTTTGTTCGACGATTTATTAAAATCAGCAATGTCGTTTATATGTATACAAAATATTTGTTTTAATAAATAGTTTGTGGATAGTGTATTTTGATCCGTCTTTCTCTCATGTTAATATTAAAAATCAGGCCCATTTCATCTAATATCTGATCTCCACATTATGTAATTAAGGATCTTTAATATAATTTTTATGTTCATGTTGAATACTTACGCGTATCGTTGGGACTTTCTTTCATCGCTTCTGCCATCATGTCGTTGACCTGCTGTATTTCGCTGGGCGACAGTTCACGTATTTCTTCTATTGGTCTGTCTTCTAGTCCTTAAACAAAATGGTTACAGTGAAACAAACAGTTTTGGTAAAATTAATGACAAACCGAAATATAACATGATACTGTTCAGACAGACATATTGTGTATTGTAGTTCTAGAAGGTGTTTTTCACCACACCAGCCCGGAAAGGCTTACTTTGCACTTCAAAAACTGATAGCAAAGTTGCATTTTATTCACATGTGAGGCAAAGTAATCAAATGCAAATTTTGAGTTGTTTTCTTATGTTTGCTGGTAGAATTGACTTTTAAATGATGATGTTGGATTATAAATATTTGATAACATTCATTTGGATTTGATTTGGTTTGAGTTTGATATTTTACATTTCATATTTGCTTCGAGTTTTTGTGGTGAAAAATTTTGTGTTTCACTCGGGGGCAAAGTTGTTGTTTAACCCTCGTGCTTTCTCGTGCCTCGCAACGCTCAAGATTCCATTTTTCGAACCACTCGCTACGCTCGTGGTTCAATTTTGGAATCTTTCGCTTGCTCGGGTATCAATAGTAGCACGAGCGGTTAAACAACAACTTTGCCCCCTTGTAAAACAAATAACTATTAAGAGTGTCCAATTTCTTTGTCCAATGTCATTGCTACTCACTCTCTCATTAAGCAAAATGTGTAACGCGATACACACTGTACAAAGATATTGGACAGATGGAATACCACCCTATGACAATAATAATGTTTCCTGTCAAACAATCATTATAGCCTGTATCTTTAGGTATTTAAATAAAAGTAAACAAAATCTACCCTCAAATGGCTTCTTAAGCCAGTTGAAGGTAGATGAAAACATTACATGATCAAAAAAATGTAAGGTTAAAGTCAGGTCGTTCAGTGACAGATCTAGGCGGTTTTGTATTTGGTTGGTTAACCAATAAATGTTATACCTACCCGAAAATGTACAAATTGTTTGTTTACTTTTATTTAAATACCTAAAGATACAGAGTATAGATAGCAGAGTCCCAGCTGGTGTATAGGGTGACCAAGTTGTTTGACAATAAAAAAACCCTTTAGGTTGTAAGTTCAGAGTGTCGGTCGAGCAGCAGGCACACCAAACACTCACCGACTAGAGGCTCGGGCTGGTCGGAGCATATGCTGGTGTGCCGCGAGGAGCGGTCGAAGGGCGGCTGCGAGTCGCCGTCGGACGCCGCGTACGTCAGCAGCCGACACAGCGCCGAGGCGGAGTCCCAGCACGTGTATAGGGTGACCATGTTGTTCGATGCGCTGAGATCTACTTGAGGTTGTTCTTTGGACTGGAGACAAGGAATTTTGATCATTTATCATATAATAATAATTAGTCCAGATAAATGGTATTTAATCGCAAAACACAATTGTGATATACAATCCACTTATCACACAATAATCCATATTAATATCATATTGTAATACACAATCGGCAGCAGACGTTGCTAAGCGGTCGAGGTGGTGATGATCTTGCGCACGCTCTAGTACCCCAAACAGTATAAGCAGTAAACAGTTGTGATAAGAACTTTTTGAACGCCGTTCCCGCTTAATGAATGACTTCTGATGCTAATGCGTATTAGCCTTCAAGTTGAACTTTCACATGTGACGAGATTAAGGTGCTGTCTAAAACCAGCAAGGTCGGACTAAATGTATTGGCTTTGGAAATAAATCAATTAGCCAGATATCTACTCATAAAAAACCGGCCAAGTGCGAGTCGCACTCACGCACGAAGGGTTCCGTACCATTACGCAAAAACGGCAGAAATATCACGTTTGTTGTATGGGAGCCCCGCTTAAATATTTATTATATTGTTTTTAGTATTTGTTGTTATAGCGGCAAAATAAATACATCGTCTGTGAAAATTTCAATTTCATGAGATACAGCCTGGTGACAGACAGACAGACGGACAGCGGAGTCTTAGTAATAGGGTCCCGTTTTTACCCTATGGATTACGGAACAGCTCAAACAGCCCCACATCCACCACACAAACGTAATCCTTATGCACGTCAGGTAACTTGTCGTCGTCTTGCGGTATATGAGTGTTCGGTTTAACGTTCACGTGGGAGAGGAACAAGGTGCATTCTTGAGCGAGGAAGCGTAGACTAGACGTGTTCGTTTCTGGGATTATGTTGCTTGAGGCGCTGAAGTTGCCTAAATGTATTGGCTTTGGAAATAAATCAACTTGCCAGATATCTACTCATAAAAAACAGTACTTACGCTATTGACTTTATCCTCCATCCTCAGCGACAGCTCAAACAGCCCGACATCCACCACACAAACGTAATCCTTATGCACGTCAGGTAACTTGTCGTCGTCTTGCGGTATGTGAGTGTTAGGTTTAACGTTCACATGGGACAGGAACAAGGTGCATTCTTGAGCGAGGAAGCGTAGACTAGACGTGTTCGTTTCTGGGATTATGTTGCTTGAGACGCTGAAGTTGCCGAGGGTCACAACGGTGCGGATTGGTAGGTAGAGTGGTCTGAAAAATTTAAGTTTTGAGCGTTCATTCAAAGATCATTAGGTACTCTATGCTTATTGTGAGTGGATAAAATACGGCACCTGTTGAGAAAAGGTCGCAGCGGCGCTGAGATAAGTCTTTCTCAGTCCAGCATTAAAATTCTCGCATTTATGTAGATATAACGCGACTTATGTATGAATGTACGCATACTTATACTTACTTACTTATTATACTTACTTAACATTAGACAATAGGATTAGCCGTCGGGCTCTATTAGAAAGCTACGAACTATATTAGGTCCTCATTTTTCAGTTTTGTTTTTGTCATGAAATAAATTGATAAAGGATTAGTCGTGCGAAAGACGAGATATATTTTGTCTTTTTCTGTGATGTGGTGACGAAATGGATTTTTACGAATGACCCACGGGTTTTGAATTCAAAATGTTCACCTGTAGTCCACGGCGCAGTCGGATATGTGCACGTGCAGCTCGGACAGCACCGTGGCGGGCGTGTAGCCGGGCACGGGGTAGTCCAACACGTCGATGACGTCCATCAGTTGGGACAGCCAGGCGATGCCCTTGTCGCCACGGTGTCGCAGTGTCGCTTGTTCCAAGCCCAGGGCTATGCAGATCGTCTAAAACAAAACACAATCTGTACATTGGCCGCGGAGTGACGCTTTCTATTTGAAAAAATTGAGACTGTCTAATAATTTAAAACATAGTCAAATTTTAAGAAGAAGAAGTAACACAATTTTAACACATTCAACACCAAGAACCCGACTGTCGGGTACACTGTTCGTAGCGACTACGCGCTACATACGACGAAACCGTGGCTACGCGCTACGAGCGTAACCCGTAGCACTTAGTGGTATTGAATGTGTTAAGAACTTCATTCTTAATATTGCGTGTTAAGCGGAGTACTATTTTATGAAAATATTTACTTATCTGATTATTGTCCGCTATTTCGTAACATTCTGATATCAAATCTTATTTTACCTTTAAACCAGGAGTTTCAGAATCAGGCTCCACTTTCAGAGCCATAGAGAACATGTCCTTATTCTGATGTCGCTCCTTGATGATGACTCCCTTGCCGGACGGATAGATGGTACTCTTCAGATGTGGAGGCAGCGTCTTGCCGTATAATCTGAGGCCTGGCTTTTCGGATGGGATTGTCAGGAGAGCTAGAAAGTGATAATTTTGATATCTTTCCTATGGTGTTATGGTATAAGAGTCAAATTGGTATATCAATTTAATACAAAAATGTCCAGGTAGGTAGAATTTTACCGTTCAATATGTCTATTATAGTAACCGAATGATATTAAATGACATTTCTGCACAACAACGTACATAGTTTTAAGCCCAGTTGGCTTTGGTTGCTTACTATGTACAAGACTTTTTTTTATAAATTCGTGTATCTGAATTAGAATCAGAATCATCGCATTTATTCGTGATAAACTATAACATACACAAGTATAGGAACACCAAAGAAATTTAAACATAACAAAACATCTCTTCAATCGTCTAATGGTGCGTCCAGATCAGGCGAATATCTATATCACTAACGCGTCGTTAGGAAACCGCTCGCGCGCAGCAGCGCGTTTATCTGATTACGATGAGCACGTAGTTGTAAACACAATAAAAGAGCGCATTCACGGCGCCTTCGCCAGGTCTAGACGAACCTTTAGCCAGAAAGCCTAGCGTTGTATTGAATTATAAACCTTCTTACCTTCGTGATAGAGTGTAACTTTCCCTGCGCGCATGCACAGTTGCGCAGTCTTGGGCTGCCCGTTGAGGCCGCTCACTTCGCACATGGTCAGGTTGTGAGCTTCGAGTACCAATTCACCCATCTGACCGGGTACTACCCGTTTATTCGCATCCTGATAATAGACACAAATTGGGTAAGTTTGTTTTTGCTTTATTAAAAAACCGGCCAAGTGCGAGTCAGACTCGCGCACGAAGGACCCTATTACTAAGACTCCGCTGTCCGTCCGTCCGTCCGTCCGTCTGTCACCAGGCTGTATCTCACGAACCGTGATAGCTAGACAGTTGAAATTTTCACAGATGATGTATTTATGTTGCCGCTATAACAACAAATACTAAAAACAGAACAAAATTAAGATTTAAGTGGGGCTCCCATAGAACAAACGTGATTTTTGACCGAAGTTAAGCAACGTCGGGCGGGGTCAGTACTTGGATGGGTGACCGTTTTTTTTTGTCGTTTTTTAGGGTTCCGTACCCAAAAGGTAAAACGGGACCCTATTACTAAGACTTCGCTGTCCGTCCGTCCGTCCGTCCGTCCGTCTGTCTGTCACCTGGCTGTATCTCAAGAACCGTGATAGCTAGACAGTTGAAATTTTCACAGATGATGTATTTCTGTTGCCGCTATAACAACAAATACTAAAAACAGAATAAAATAAAGATTTAAATGGGGCTCCCATACAACAAACGTGATTTTTGACCAAAGTTAAGCAACGTCGGGCGTGGTCAGTACTTGGATGGGTGACCGTTTTTTTTTTGCATTTTTTTCCGTTTTTTTTTTTTTGCATTTTTTTCCGTTTTTTTTTCATTATGGTACGGAACCTTTCGTGCGCGAGTCCGACTCGCACTTGCCCGGTTTTTTACATTATGGTGAACCCTTCGTGCGCGATTCCGACTCGCACTTGCCCGGTTTTTTCATACTATATACTGAACTTTCACCCTATACATGAGAATAACAGCGCCCTCTTGACAATGATCATATATTACTGGTCAGACTTCATAAAAATATACAAATACAAATGTTTTATTTCGAAAATAAAATTATAACAATATTACATTTATGCTGGCCACCACACTAGGCATAGCCTGTCCTGTGGTGGACGAATATATAGCCTGACTTACCCGCACTGGTGCGTAAATAGTAAGCAATCCTTTTCCGACGTTGAAAGTGAGACAAAAGTTGTGCGTCTCCTTCTTTTCGTACAGACTGGGCTTGTTAACGCCGAGTCCCTTCTTTAGTTTGTTATCGTATGTAGAATAGTACAAGTTTTCTTCTTCCGAAGCTGAGCTTCCAGAGTCTGAATCTAAATGCGAAAAAATATTTTTGAAATATTACATTAATTAGCAGTATAACAGTCAGTAATCTAGGCTAGGTAGTATAAAGTGAAGATTGCATATTCATTTACATATTACGCCTGTTTAAAATATTAACTAACCCAATCATCATAATTCAAACTTTTAAATATTTATTTGAAATGGAGTAATTCGACAGAACATGAAATTTTATGAGAAGTAACGAGAGAAGACCTCGTAAACGAATAAATGCAGTTCCACTGTTTCGTTGAATTTTAGAAAACAAGAAATTTTAAAACCCAGTTTTCTATGTATTAAAAATAGATAACAGAGCCCGTCTAAAAAGACTCTGCACAGACATCGCAGTAACAAAGTGAGGAAATATCACTATAAACGTAATATTTTAGAGTGGGACTTCTCTCTTCTGAAATCTCTATTGTATTTTATCTTCTTTCTTTTTACAACACAAGCCTTATTGAGCTTGCCGTGGGACTAAATTGATATATTGTGTAAAATTGTCCTATAATATTTATTATTTCTATTGATAAATGATAATGTAACAGTTACCATATCCAGATCCCTTGCACATCCCGAAAGCCGGGTAGATGGTGCCGTACATGAGCGGGCTGATCTCAAACGGATCTATTATCTGAGGCTCCCACAGCAACAGATCAGAGTTGATCCGGTTATAAATTATTTCGTACAGCTGCTTTGATCTGTAAAAAAGCATGTTATGTTACCTAACACTTATGATTCTGAAAAAAACTTTTAACATCTCCTCGAGTCCTAGCCTAGCCATAGACAATGTTTCAGGTTTTTTTTACTTTCCATACATTTTAGATCTAGAGGTAACTTTTCTGCAATGTATTGTAAAATTTAAGGCACAATGTCACGATTTAAATGTTGTTACGATGAAGACGATCGTTTCGTTCTTTGTCAATACTTACTCGAGTTGTAGACTAAGTATGGGCAGATTGAAGTCCAGGTGGATGGAAGAGTGTTCTATGGCACTGTTACTGAAGTCATTCATCTCCTCCTCATTTCCTGGAACTATTAATTCTTCATCTTGACCTGTGAAACACAATACTCTATTCAGATAAACTGTAATCTCACTTTAAATACTACGTCTTAGCAGGGGTAACTAAATATCCCCTCCTCATATTCATAAACGCATTACAAGCCTGAATTAGTTATGAATGGCTTGTCTTTATCTGTCATTTCGACTTATGTATTTGTAAGAAAGGGATAAAATATAATTTAAATAATTCAGGCTCGTACATTTTCAAAATACCACAATATGGAAGGAGGGGACAAGGTTATTTACTAAATGGTGTTGTCAAAGAAATCAAGTCACATAAAAAAGTAAAATTCTGGTTATCAACTTATTTGAAAGGTAATATACACTGGGCAACTAGGCTGAAGCTAAATGTGGCCTGTAATATAGATAGATAGGTACTTATTCTTTGAAATCTTTGGAATATGGTGTTTATCCCAAATAGGCAAGTCTAAAATGAGTTTATGGAATCCTTTTTTACTGATGTGTACTTACCGTGCGGACTGCCCTCATGTTTCGTAAAGCTCTGATGTGCAGTTTTCTTGGCACTAAACGGGCTAGGCTGGGAGCTGTGTAAGTTGTTCATTATGTACATTGAAGTGGTCATAGGGTTGGTGCTGACGGGCTCAAACGCTGCCTCTTCGTGGAGCGAGTCGAATGGGCCCTTGGGCGTTTTACTTGGCTTGAAAGTTAGAGTAATCCTAAAAAAAATATTTATTAATTACCATAACTTATAAACGGAAACTTCTATCTTGAAATGTAAGATATTATTAATAGAAACTTACATTGGCAATGGTGCTGTGATATCACCTTTTAGGACATCCCCAGCAAATGCGTCGTCCATAGTAGTTTTAGCTATGTGAGTACCTGAAGATGTTTCGTTTTCCTAAAAAAGAATGTCATTAAATTAAAAGTGAACAGTGATAAAATCATAATTATATGACAATTGAGCCAAGTTGATGTGTAAACGAAGATGCACTTATTTGACCTTTTCCACAAATGATATAAATTCCATGTGGTGTAAGTTCTATAGTTCGTTTTTGTTAGCATTAGAAAAAAAAGGTAAACAATCTTGATGTCTTTTAATTGAAAAACACATTTTAAAAATAAGTCACGGCAAATATGTAACAAGTATGAATCTAATACGATCATTTGTATTCTTCTGCTTTCATAAGTAATTGTTACTGATTTTGAAAACGCGTTTTCTAATTAAAAGACGTCAAGATCGCTTACCTTTTTTCTAATGCTATAAAAACGAACTATAGCTACGACAATCAACACGTTCGTGGTAGTTTGTTTCACACTAGCACTGAGAGCTCATAGTGCAAAAACATTATGTGAACTTATCGAGAGTTCAACCTGCCCGTTTACTGCTGTAATAAAGTTCTTCATGTAATAGTCTCTTCGATGTTATTTATGTTTATATTTTTTCAGACTTACATGATAGTACAGATCCAGACTCATAGCTTTAACCGTGACCGTGGTCGGCTGCGGGCGACCGCTGGGTGTCTGCTGCGAGTTGATGTTCACTTTCTGGAACTTGAACACGAGGAAGTCGGGTCGCACGCGGCGCACCTCGCGGCTGATGCCTGGTCGGAGGTCCACTACTGGGAACCTGAGAAAAGCGTTAAACATTGTTACTAAAGATCTAGTGAACAATCTTTTGCCATCGTATTTTCTCGGAACGATCGTAATTGTTATGCTACTTCAGTCAACCTCAGTCCTTTTTGTACTGATTGTGAGACTGACTGAAATAGCAGAACACATTCGTGCGTTTCCGTGAAAATAAGATGGTAAAGGATTGTTCACTACATCAGCTGTACTTGGGTTGTACACATGCAAAGAAACCGGGGGAAAACGGTAGAACGATAATGACTTACGCAGATAAACAAAATGTTTTGTATTTTTTCAAAAGTTAATGATAACTTACATCGCCTCAAGTCATCCCCTAACTACTTAGGCCTGTACCAAAATTGTGGAAATTTGTTTTACCGAGGTTCTTATTTTTGGATGGGACCCCATTTACTATAAGCTACCACAAAATTAAGGCTTTCTACTGTCCTAATTCGGTCCACAATATGTCCCGATAAGTTACCATTACCACTAAATTAAGACGTCTCTGCTGTCTTAATTTCCGTTTATATTAAAATGTCGAATGTAAGTTGGGTTGTTTAGCTTCATTCAGTGATAAAAGGTTTGGTAACAGTACAGCATTATGAATACCTTAATGTAGCGTTAAGGTCCGGGCAGTGCAGCGTACAGTTGAACTGATTCTGCACGTTGTTCGGCGGCGGCGAGGCTGTGCTGGACGGCCCGTTGAAGAACGTGGCCGACATTCGCTCTATTATTGTCAGTTCCACGTCTATGTAGCATGGAAGACATTTTACCCTGTAATTAAATACAATTGTCTGTGACGTTCCAAGCTCGCTCGCGTGGAACGATAGATTAAGCCAGGAGACCTCTGACTAGCATCTTAAAGCTGTGAATTAAATACAGTCGTCTGTCTCTGACAAAATTGATGTTGAATGACCATTGTCTGTAATCATTCCTGTGAGTAAACCATTCATTATTGGCCACCTGTCAACGAATTTGTAATGATTTTCTTAGGTATCATGTAAGAGTTTATTTATACAAAGATTGTGGCAAGCAAGCGTACTGTCCCCAATCTGTGTACATTACATACTATGCACGTAAAATTGTTATTATTTTTATGCCAGGCGCTCACGATTCGACGTATACCCAAAAAAAATAAATGTATGAAAAATAAGATATAAGACCATTTTTGAGATATTAATCGATTTATTTAGAGGTACGTAACAGGTACCTTCATCTGTTATTTAAATTATATCTTGAAATGGCGGATATCAGCGGATCCAGGCGTGGTCCGGCTGCAGATTTTACTCCCAAGCCAGACCCCTTTTAAACACATATATCTGCCAAAGTACGGTGGTAAGTAAGGTACATTAAGGGTACATTTCACCATCTTAATCTGAGCGCAATCAGGCGAGGTGATCCAGCTGTGGAGGATCACACAGAAAAACGTACCAACGGAACGTTTGCGAGAACTTTTCCTCTGAAACCAGTAACTAAATTGTAGTATGAATAAAATGGTGGACTTACACAACATCTGTTGTGGGATAGACGAGCTTCTTCTCGCCAGCGACCCGCATGTATTTGGAAGTTTGTTTGATGTTGATCCTGATGTCGGGTCTCGGCGGCGCTTTGGCGTCCTCATCATCTGTTCGACACAGACATTTCAAGTGTTACTTCCTAAAACCTAGATTATTTCCCATTTGTGTCGCGACTAAAAGTATGGCTCGATTAGTAATTCATTTAATAACAAATCTCTGCAATTTTCACTACCGATTGTATTTTTATTTGTACTAGTTATAAAGACTTTAAAGTAGATTTTAAAGAGCAGGGCCCCGTTTCTCAAAAGCTTGTAACTTATAATACAAGTAGAAGTCCCTTTCTAACAAAAGCTGTCAAAAAGTGACATCCGATTGTATAACAAGTTACCAGTTACAAATTTCAGTTTAATTACTTACAAGGATAAAGATACAATTATATACAGATACCGGCACAGGGAGAAATAATAAATTGGCTGAACTAAGATTCTAAGAATCTCCTGCTACTTGATTTAAAAACTTAACCCACCTTTGGCTTCGAACCGCAGCAGGTCAAAGCAGTCAGACTCCGTAGTGCCACTTTCTGATTTGTAATACAGACATTCCTGTATCAGTAGTTGTTGTATGGCTGCTTCGCAGACGGTCTGACTGCCTCGCGTCGTGACCTTTTCGCTTCCGTCTAACGTCATCTCTGAGGCCATGAGCCTGGACAGGAAAATAGTAAAGAAACTTTTAAAGTGTTGCGTTATTTTGTTTGATAAATATTTGCGTTGGCTGTCTTATGTGACATATACATACATTTAGGTACGTGTTTATGTATGTTCGAAAATTATTTTACTGTAGATAATCTTATTCCTCGTTTTTAGGGTTCCGTACCCAAAGGGTAAAACGGGACCCTATTACTAAGACTCCGCTGTCCGTCCGTCCGTCCGTCTGTCACCAGGCT
Source organism: Cydia splendana (assembly GCF_910591565.1). NCBI lineage: Eukaryota > Metazoa > Arthropoda > Insecta > Lepidoptera > Tortricidae > Cydia > Cydia splendana. The sequence goes on from NC_085977.1 coordinate 9,305,392, forward strand.
GTATCTCACGAACCGTGATAGCTAGACAGTTGAAATTTTCACAGATGATGTAGGTATTTCTGTTGCCGCTATAACAACAAATACTAAAAACAGAATAAAATAAAGATTTAAGTTGGGCTCCCATACAACAAACGTTATTTTTGACCGAAGTTAAGCAACGTCGGGCGGGGTCAGCAGGTACTTGGATGGGTGACCGTTTTTTGCATTATGGTACGGAACCCTTCGTGCGCGAGTCCGACTCGCACTTGCCCGGTTTTTTTCGTTTTGGTTACTTTATTATTATCGCTTCTGAACACTAGTCCTTTACTTATACTGAGAATGCTATAGATGTTGCAGTCAAAAGTGTGAACTGGTCAAAAGAACTTTTAACCGACAAAAACAGGCAAAACTGCTTTTGACTGAGCATGTTGGTCAATAGTACATTATTGTCCAGGCTCGGAAGTAGCTACTTGCAGGCTGAGGATTCGTTTTAAACGGACGACCTTGGGAGTCCGTTTAATTGAATCCGAAGCCAGCAAGTAGCCTTCCAGCCGAGTCATATATAGTGCTTTTCTCAAAAATGGTGCAAGAAATATAAATATCATAGAAATATTTTACAAAAGCAACGTTCTTACGTATATATTTTCACAGAAAAAAGTAGAAACAATTGAAAAAATTAGCTTTGCCGCCTTTTTATTTTTTTAATAAAAAAATAGAAGTGTATTTTTCTGCCGAAAATACGTCAACCTATTTGAGACAGCTAAATAGTCGCGGTACTAATCATCTGTTTGGCTGTTTAATGGGCCTGTGCCTTCATTTGATATGGCCATTTCAACTTTTAAAAAGTTTAGAACTCGACAAATAATGCAATTTGTATGCAACATTGCAGTCCCAAAATCGAGACTGCAATGTTTTTAACTTTTTAATTTTTGACTGACCATAAACTACGCGCTTCGCGACCTATTTTTTAAACGGCAAAGTCGACTTTGCCGTCCATTTTTGTGAAAAAGTAGTTTTACCTGAAAATCATACCTATTTCGGCAGCAGTTTCGTTTTTAGGGCGTAGCAAAAAAATAAACCTAACCTACCTATCTCTGGGAACAGTTTCGTTTTTAGGGCGTAGCAAAAAAAATAATAATTCTAACCTACCTATTTCTGGGAGTACTTTTGACTGATAGTAACAGTCACAATTACTATTAACCAATGATTTTCAGGTAAAACTACTTTTGACCAACATGCTCAGTCAAAAGCAGTTTTGCCTGTTTTTGTCGGTTAAAAGTTCTTTTGACCAGTTCACACTTTTGACTGCGACATAGACACTGACACTGCAAATGTTTTACTAAAAAGTATTTTGCTAGCATTTTCAGAAGCATTAGGTAAAAGAAAAGCGTTCGTAAGTGGCGCTTTCGCGAAATTATCCTACATTTGCTTGTTGATAGATCGATAAAAGAACTAATATATTTTACCTTAAATGGTTTCTACCGGCAGCATCTTGAATAGCCTTGTTAGTCACGGGGATGTCTTGTAAAGTCTCGAAGAACTTATTTGATATCTCTTGCATTTTGCTCGCACTGACAGGTGATATGCAGTCAGAACTTAGCGGAGCGGGGACTAGTATGTCCTGAATAAAAAAAACCACTTCTTTTATTACTAAGTGCCAACCCCTTTGCTCGAAATTTTGTTTATTTTCATGAGGCGTAAGGACGTCTGCTAGCTGGCGCGGTTGCACGGAGCGGGTGAGCAGGTTAACGGAAATAGTTATTTGTACAACAAGAGATCAAAGCTTGATATTTCTTCGAGTGCTTGTTTTGAATCCCGTGCAAGTGAAAGATTCTAAGATTCACGAGCGTAGCGAGGTCACTTGAACGTCGCATTTTGCTCACTGTTTCTAAGAAGCAATGTACCCTTGTTCGAGCTGCTGAGGTGAAAATAGTATTGAGTAACGCTAACTGGTGCGGTCGCGTACGAAAGATTTCACTGCGCACGCTCTGTGCACCTGCACTAGCTAGCGGACGCCCTAATAAGTAAACTGCGCTAAACTCACGTTCATATTCTTTATCCCAAATTACACAATTTTTGTAAATGTCAAAAATCACCTTATCGTTAAGTACCTAATTTATAATTTAGTAATCTGTACGAACCTTATGTAAAAGTACGCAGGACAGCGAGGCAACCCGAAAACTCATGTGAGATACTTCTGCTGTAGGATCGCCATCAATGTGTGGCACTGGAACAAGTAAAAATAAACCTTAAACATCAGGCCGTTAAGTCCAATTTCCCACGTTCGTACATTCACTAGTCATTAAAGATGTTGAATCAAACAAAAAGTGATCTTATTCTTATTGCCTTTAAGGTGAAAATTGATGACTTACCTTTTTTATTCCTTTTAATTCTTGGCTGCACCGTAGGGATGTTAACACTGGACGTCATACTTGCGCTCATCGAGCTTACTGAAGACGAGAAACTCTCGGCCATTTGGCCGGGTGACGTCATGGGATGGAAGTTGTCACCTTCTGGGTCACTTTCTTCTGCAACAGACAAGTTAAGCAGATATTAGGTAAGATTAACTATTAAATGTGGTTTGGTCATCGAATTTTGAGTGTGAAAGTGGTGGGACGTTAGTTCATTTAAATTGATTCTCATCTTCTTGCCTCTCCCGATCTGTTAAGCATCTTACCATGTACGGTCTTGACGAAAAAAAATCTGCCTCATGTACACACATCATTATTAGACTTAATTAAACTGATTTGTTGTTTACAAGTTTAGTATACATCACCTTGCCTACAGATAGTTACACATTTACAGATAATAATAAGAGTCATTGTTCCGCCATTGTCACCCTCAACTCCCCCTCATTAAGACGGCACAAAGTATAAGAATGATTTGTTTTAATTCCTATTTCATAACACAAACAATTTTTTTTTAACTATATTTTCTTACCGAAGCTAGGTCCGGACCAGCCATACATGCCAGTCCTAGGCTTCGCGTTGTCCTTCTCAAAGTTACCCAGCAGCTGAGCCTCTATCAACTGGAAGTCAGCCGGCCGCATCGGCTTGCACTGCAAGTTACTGCCGCTTGGACGAAGCGGTACATTGCTGGAATTATAAAAATAATATGTAACGCTAATTCAATTTAGAATTAAGGTTATGGCCAAAGAAGATATGGAATGATCATTGTACTAAATACCCTCATTAGAAAATAAGGTCTCATTTATACGTCCATAGTGAAGTGTATGGCATTCAGTTCTTTTCGTCGATAAAAATTAAGGGCGAGGCATGAGGCTACGCGGTGGGTTAAACGGTACGTATATAGGCGTAGCTGTGAGTGATAAATAATACCAATAGAATCCTGGTACTCTTGTGATTTTTCAACCAAGGATTGGCAGAATTAATTAAGAGAGGGATAAGAAGCTAAGTTTGCTAATGAATAATAAATGTGTTTGTTTATAAATGGGTATTTACTTAGAATGAATATTACCTTCTATCTTCTAAATCTGGCTGATTCAGTGCATTGACTAGTTCTATCAATGTATGCAACTGCCTAGGAGATATAAATACAATAAATGATCCTAATAACATCTTCAGTTCCACCATTGGCCCTTCAACTTCCTCTGAATGTTTCATTTTGAGAGACAGTTCTTGTTGACCAGTCAATTTAGCGAATAGTATGGGTTCTGGTTGGCTAGCCCTCTCTTCTGGTGTTGCATCCCTAGATAATTCTGGATGAGATGTCACTTCTTCAATAAGTTCTTTGATAGGATCGGATTCTATAGTTGATATGACACTTCTAGTCTCATAAAAAACATCAGAGATCATGCTTTGGTTCGGGTCTGTAGCTTCTGTTTGGCTATTTTCAGCCTTATCTGCTTGAGATGAGACTGATTTTTCAAGAACAAGGCTCCGGGCCATTGTTCGTAGTTTGGACGGAAACTCGTCCGTGTATAGAGTGACACCTTCAAATTTGATCTTTTTGTTCGAGTATGTGGCAACAATGTAGGTTTTAGTTTTTTCGGGGTCAGTGACTTCTGGAGTGGGCTCATTTCCTGCTTCGTCGTAGTAGTCAATCCTGGAATTTCATTTTGTCAGTTAAAAAAAAATACCTTGGTGATTTACGAAACTTACATATACCTAAACCTTTTGTTAAATGTAAGTAGAGTAAAAATCTATGTTATGAATCTTATGACTTTGTGTTGGGTAACAAAAGCCGGCTTACTTAATGATTATACTTTATACAACTAGCTAATAATAGGCAGATATGTTAATAACTTGATATACATAATCATAATGTTGCGACTCTTTGAACGCCACGCCTATTATACATAACGCGCCATTGTAAACTTAATTGGAATTTTAATAACAAAACTTCCGTGAGACACAGACATATTAAATATATTAAGAACGGGTCACTCACGTATTTTAAGTCGAAAAACGCTCGACATGTTTCACTCCGTACCGAGAAGTGTCATCAGGAGCTTGCGTTTAATTGGAATGCATGAAGGTCGATATTACACTGTAACCGTGCGTGTATGTAGATGTGTTTGGCGGTCAATGGGGTAAGTGCTTACATAAATAAATAAAAATTGCGGATTTCGGCATAATATTATCATTGGAGTGACATAAATTACAAGGTTGTCAGCTGATAGTCTAGTAGGCACGCGTGTTATAATCTTATGCGTGAAGGTCGCTACCGATGAGGAAGTTTGCGATAAAGAATATGAATGAATCAATGAAAAATCGAAGAAACCATGTTATTCAATATACTCACTTCTCTATGTGTATTTCTAAGGCAATTCCTTTATTTCCATTCTTGGGAACATGCTCTAATCTTATCTTCGTGTTGACAAAACGGATTTTTACACGACTCAAAACTGCAAAGATAAAAATATGAAATTAAACCATTTTTCTATGGTACCAAACAAGCGATCAACCCGCCCAAATGTGCCATGATTAATTGCTTATCCTCTAGCGGCCCACCATAAACCAAGTGTCAAATTTGAATTAATGTTATTAGAAAATAGAATTGAATTTAATACTGATGTTATATATCAACAATATCGACATACAAGTATTTTAAATAAGTTTATGGCATTGTCTGCTATTATCCCTTTTGAGCAACATGGATGAACTTTGGATGGGTGACCTTTTCATGTTATTGTTTCAGTTGGTAGGTATTGTAAGTAAAATCACTTAAATAATAAAATTATCATCCACAGTGCACATAGTTTAAACGCAACTAAATTTACTTGTGTTATTTATACTACTACATGGCACTGCCAATGAAGTTGACCACTGTACACTTCACACTACTGTTTTTACATTATTTATAAACAAAAGTTAGGTTAAATGTACTGGCATAAATCAATAACTTGAGCTAAAAACTCAATCCCCTTTTTCATAATACAGATTTTTTTCCTCATTGTTAAGAAACTCCATCAGCAATATGTGACAGCTAGGCTAGGCCTAAAACTTGATTCTCTCTTAACCCTTTAATATAATAAGGCATAACAGTGTCCGAAAAGCTGCAAAATTTAAAGAAAACCAGCAAGGATTAAAAGCAACTCATGGAAATAAAAGATACATCTCATAAGTAAACTATGAAAGTAAAATTAGCTCTAATGTACTTACTTGAATCTATGGCATGAGCAAACATCTCTATTCCCTCAACAGGGTTGGTTTCCGTGGGAGCAGCCTCTTTCCGGAGACATTCTTCAGCCAGCTGCATGGATGAGGACATGGAGGACCACATGGACTCCAGCATTGTGGATGCTACGAGCAACAGGTTTCGTTCATGAAGAAAATGCAGATTAGATTAATTTACAACTAACAATGTCAAAATGTATAAGATTATGGGGAAACAATATTATATTTAACAAACAGGAATAAAACCCTGCGTAACTGTCATCCTCAATAGCCTATTACTCCTATTAGTCTATTATGGATAAATTAAACAGATAATTTAAGTATGCAAGGCAATATATATATATTTATGATGAACCTAGAAGATCAAATAGAAATCTAGATAAAATATCACTTAAATGCTAAAAACTTAATAATGTAAATTACTATTATTTGTGAGACTAGATACATATATATTATGTATGGGACTCAACTTTTTAAGCTTGAGTCTTTATTTGGTATCTAAAAATTCCATTCAAATGAATAATTAATTATACAATACCTGGCTCCGTCGGCACTTTGGGCTGGACTGTGAGCGACAAGCCATTGACCTCAACAATGGAGTCATCAGTGAGTAATGTCGACCATGGAATTGTCACGGTGATCTTTTGCATCTGCCCATCAACAATTTCAAGCGGCCAATTTTGTGAGTCCCCCAGCTCATTGATGGCCTAGATGGTTTAAGTAATATATAAGAACATGAGAGGAAGAGTTACAGCTCGGTTTAAGTTTGAGTTTCAATATCATACCTATACCTATAGGGTATGACAATACCCTATATCTCACGACAGTAAATAATTCATGATAAAACTGGTCTGAATAACCTGAATTAGCTGTGAAAGACTGTCAACATCATGTATTCATTTCAATTGTGTCTTAAATGTGCCACTATCATCATAGAGATACTCCTGTACCAGATAAAATAGCTATTATTATATATGTGACGTCCCACGGTCAAAGGTACCTTATGGCGGGTATGGAGTTATGCATACCCCAGTAATCTACAATAGATAAGCTATCGATAACATAAAAGATCAACCTTCTAGGTTGCGTAGTTACAGAGATATGATTTTTTGAAAATAATGTTATGAAATGAGCAACTTTACGATAGAGAAGTTTTAAGTTTAGCCGCCTAAAAAACTATGTTCCTGCTGTAAGTTACATAGTTGACTACAAATAATAATACCTTATATATCTGAGATTTAAAAAATATTGCGACTTGTTCTGTAATGCAAATAGAAACTTTTGATATCGACTGATTTATGTGTATACTAACCAATCTCTTGAAAATAAAGTTTTATTTCATTTTCACGATTGATTGCAATGAGCTCTCAAGATTTAAATTTTATCTATTAGAAAACGACACTGACAGACAGTTTAAGCAAAAAACAATACCGATTTAGAGGTGAAAATGTATTTTCTGACTTTTTCATATAAAATCACAAAATTGAATATTTTTACTTTTAATGTGACTCACAATCAATTTTTCTGAGCACATATGAAAGAAATTCTGTCATTCAAATGAAATAAATCCTAAAACCCCAACTAAATACTATATTTAACCCCTTATGCCAATTTAAACTTACATAACAATAACAGTATTTGCTCCATACATTTACGAAAAGGTACCTTATGGAAATAAATCTAATAATACATCACTACAAAATGTCAATCACATTACAGTTTATCTTTTATGAATAGAAAATATTAATTTACATTAAACTGCCCCAAATTTAATTAGTTCTTCGTCATAATAATCTTAAAAAAGACCAATAATTTGTATGTAATGAAAAGGTACCTTGTGATTAAGTTACATGATGAGGCATGATGATGATGATGGAACAGTTAGGATAAACTAATAATATTTTGGGGTTAACCTGGTATAAATCGTCTATTTCTTATCAATAATATATTTCGGTTGCTATTGAAGATAAGCGGCATTGAGGTTCAATGACCTCAGATATTCCATAAGGTAATGCGTCGGGTATTGGCATTTTTCAGCAAACCAATGGCTGATTTACTGCATGCGACCAAACCAAATGAAGATTATTCTAGTTAAGAAAGACTTGACGAGAGTAACTTTGGTATAATAGCAGGCTACTTGGATTTGTGATGTCGGTCTATGTACGGTTATAATATTTGCGAGGCGCCCTAACCAGAACTGAAATTATCAAATTAGTTTTGCAGAATGCTAATACAGTTCTCTACCAAACTTCTTTTCCCGTATTGACTAGTTTTTTTGGGAATTTTCAATCTTTTTTCCATAAGGTACCTTTTCTACTAAACTCTGAGACGACATTACTAGGCTTATAACTAACTTATAACAAAAATAAAAACAGGTAAACAAACGTTACGCATTAAGGTTTCAGATCACACAATAAAAAAAAATTGAGCATTTTTTCACCTCTTTACAAAACATTTCATATCTCCGAAACTAGAAACCCTCATAAGGTACCTTTTCCCGTGGAACGTCACATATTTTCAAGGAACTAAGATGTGTGACATCAGCAAATATCAGCATATAGACATAACAATCATACATTGAATAAATAATCTAACAGTTTGTGATAACAGGATAAATTGTCTCATGGAAATGTCAATTATGATTATGAAAAGTGTGCTATCAACATTCACAGAACAAAGCAATTTTAGAGCATGTTATTTTATTCTTCCTTAAATCAGTGCTAAAGTTCTTTGTTGAAAATCGAGCACGTGTTGATTTCGCTTATTGCGCACCAACATTTAACGGGCTATTTTTTATATAACTATATTTAATAATAGATTTGGAGTTGTTTAATAAACGGGGTTGGGAATCAACTTAGAGATAAAGGAAATATTTACCTCGCAGTCAAGGCTAACGTCGCACACGGTTCCTGTACCATTGTATAGATCGACACTCAGCTGATCAAGAGTTAGTTTTTCTTCCAGGTAATTGCCCAAATAACGCTGGAGCAGATATCTGCAGGCCCTCTTCTTTATGCTCTCAGTCCCCGGCAGATACCACCGCATCTTTAGGGCTTTGGTATGTACATCACACTACAAATTTTCGCTCAATGAACTTTTGTGCGTAATGACTATTGTGATTTTGCGTGTGATTGTCTTGAGAACGTAAATAAACATAACGTTCCGATTCACTCTTCCAATATGCGTTTAACAATTATTAATAAAATAACTAACTTATAAGCCGCTGCATTCTAATTTTATGATTAATGAAGGGAATAGAAATAAAATAATTAGCGCGTAATATTATGAACAATAAAACACCAGTAAATACGAGTTAAACTATAAAATTTATTTTTGGGTTTTGACAAATTGACACTTGACAATTTTTTCATTCTACCGTTTGAGGCATTGAATAAAACGTTAAGTATTACATATCCAAGAAAACATGAAAATTAAAATTGCCAACGATTTTGGTAGCCCAGAATGTGGAAGTGTTATTTGAAAGCCGTAACAGACTTCCGCACCGTACCGCGATCTTGGTGCGATGCGGCCCACTTAACGATCGTGTGTAAGGTGGTCGCCGTACGTGCGTTAAGGACGCAGCTATAAGTTAGAGCGAGAAAGAGATATTTTGACCGAGGACGAGGTGTGGTGCGGTAGTCTATTACGGCTTTTTTATTTTACGTTTTATTTACGTCAAACGTAGTGATTTAATACCTCGGAGTAAATATCTATGGAGCGGCCATTAACAGGCGTTCCCCTCTGCAAAAAGTCCGCGGCCGCCGGTCAAGGAGGTTATATAAAACTAGTTGCCACACGTCATACGCCATTCAGCAAACGTCAGTCTAAGCGGAATGATAGGAGCAGTGGCGAGAAACTCTCTTACTACGAACAAACGTATAGCAAAGATATTTGTCATAATTAGTTCAGCGGCGTGGCATTGGCGGCAGCACTGTTGAAATGCCAACTTGACATTATGCGTATACGAGCGGCAACCATTTTGAAATACAAAATTTACATAATTCGTGTGCAAATTTTGCAAAATAATAACAGTTTTCTAAAGTTGAGTTTGCTTCTCCTGAGTTTTGTGGTGATTTGAAACAGAAACCCGTACCTACTGTTGTAAAATAGTACAATGGCCGGCAAAAACCGATATTGTGAAATATGCGGTGTCTGAGAAATCACTCGAGGAGGATTCTTTGCCAAATTTCTCAAGGATGAACAGCGGTAAGTCTACAAGTTCCGAAATACAACTACCAGGGAACAAATCAAATTATTTTATTAAACATTTTGATTTATCAGCCGCGTAACAAGCTAAAGACCGACCGAGACGCCGGTTCGAATCCGGTCTCCGCCACTCCGTAATAGGAGGAACAAGCACGTATTGCTCGCCCTAAATGTTATTTATTTATTTATTTAATAAAATACAGAGGTATTCTTAAAAATAGTCATAGCCCAGCAAAACTCAACAATGAGTTTGACTGTGGGGTCATCAGTCTCTAGTTATCAAAGTTGTTGGTCAAATACTTCCCAGGCATTCAAAGATGACGTCTATTTCAATTTATAAATTCCTAAAAATGTTATTTGCTACTTATGCAGTGTATTATTTGAATTTGCTATGTTTGCTACCTGTAAGTCTCTTCTAATAGTTAGGGCACAGGGTACTTATTAGACCGACACAACGCACGTTGTTTATCATCATCGAATCTCTATAATCTCCATTTCTTTTTCAAATATGACCTTTTATTACTATAAAAGCTTACGTGTTATTCAATTTCATATTTTTGTTATCTGAAAGTAGTCCTGCATGAACCCAAATGTCGCAATCACTTTAAAGCACATACTTACTACTACTATCTTCCTCTTATGTTTGCATTACTTATTTTAATTTGCATCATTTGTGTCCCTCAATATTATGTTTACAGTACACAATGAAAAGGAAGCCAAAACCACTTTGCTTACAGGTGTATAACTTGGGTTAGATAAGCTAGACTGGAAAAGAAGATCTCGTTCATTTATCCATAGAAAAGTTGCAGAAGATTCGTCACGTTTGTGGCGATCATTTTAAACGGAGAGACTTTGGCAAGACAGAAAATAAGCTACATGTCGAGCCATGCTCAATTGCTCAGTGTAGAGTTTCGTAGTTACGATTCTGTCAAAATAGGCCAAACGGGGGATATTCGTAAGTATCATGTAGGTACATTATAAATTACAGGGAGTACCTATTTGCAGCGCTTTGTACGTCTTTTTACTAAGAAAAAGGAGATTTTTAGCAATAACTCAAAAACGACTGGACCGATCATGTTTGCTATAGTTTTCATTGAAATTATTTATTAAGCTTTTGTTTCATGATTTTTGTCATACTTTTTGGACCCATGGTTCAAAAGATAGAGGGGTGGCACATATTTTTTTGCTTTTGGAGCGATTATTTCCGAAAAATTTACTATATCAAAAAAGGGTCCCCCCCTTATTCGTTTTGAAAGACCTATCCAACGGTACCCCACGCTATTGGAACAAAATTTTTTTTTAATAGTTTTTAATTTATCGCTGCCGCAATGCATGATATATGTACCCATGCCAAATTGCAGCTTTCTAACACTAACGATCACGGAGCAAAGCCTCGGACAGACAGACATGGCGAAACTATAAGGGTTTCTAGGTGACTACAAAACCCTAAAAAGAGCCTATCCAAAGTTAAATCTTTCCGCACCTCCATGCACTGTCGGAATACCATTTATTATGAGAATTTCCTCAACATGCTGCAAGTAGACGAGGTAACTTTCTATTAGCCATAATTAGTAATTAGCCTTAGTTGTAGCCCACAGGGCCACTTGCACCATTCACTAACCCGGGGTTAACTGATTCAACCTAGAGTAACCATGGTTACCAGTACAATTTGACACTAGGTTAATGGTTTAACCGGTTAACCCCGGGTTAGTGGTATGGTGCAAGTAGCACTAAGTGTAAGTAATAAACATTTTATCGTAGGTAAGTTTAAAACAGTCCAGGCGGCTTAGCACGGTCGCGTTTTTATCCCTTCTCACCATGCCTGTCACGTTCTAACAAGTATGTAAGTGCGAAAGGGACGCGCATAGTGATAGTCGATAAAAATGGAACCGTGCTGAGCCCGCAGCACAGCAACAGATACATTTTAAATTATAAAGATGAAGTTATCCCTTCATCCAGCTAACCCCAAACAAACTTTGTACCAAGACCTAATATTATAATTTTAAAAACCGGCCAAGTGCAAGTCGGACTCGCGCACGAAGGGTTCCGTGCCCATATGCAAAAAACGGCAAAAAAATCACGTTTGTTTTAAGGGAGCCCCATTAAATATTTATTTTATTTTGTTTTTAGTATTCCTTGTTATAGCGGCAACAGAAATACATCATCTTTGAAAATTTCAACTGTCTAGCTATCACGGTTCATGAGTTACAGCCTGGTGATAGACAGACAGACAGACGGACGGACAGCGGAGTCTTAGTAATATTAGGGTCCCGCTTTTAACCTTTGGGTACGGAACCCTAAAACATGTATAAACGGCATACACTACCTACCTTCTAAGGAGGAGGAATTTTACTGAGTACCTAATATAGGTACTGTAAACAATTTGTCATATAATTGGGTGTTTGTGAGGTTGGATCATAATGACATCTAACTAATGTCATTCAAATATCGTACTTTTCCGTACATGTATTGGTGCGGGCAAGACGCACGATGACTAAATTTAACAATGAATGCATGATGATGATTAAAATAAATTATTATTCTGATTTCAGTGTATGTTCGAATTGGCCTGTTTTTGTGCACATCACGGTTATTCCAGTCCAGAGTAGGTACTTACAGCTATTTCATTATTTGTAATTACTTATTAGTATTACCTACCTATTTTTTGATGGAAACAATGCCCATCTAAGCCTAAGCGCGCACCACGATTTTAGTTTTTGCGACACGATTTTAGAATCGCGCTGTAATATATCGCAGAAAATTCACTGCGCGCACTGCGATGAAAAAGTCGCGGTTTGTTCATTCTCAACATGGATTTCGTACCAGTCGTTTGTCATGAAACGTTGTCTTTAATATGTGATCGCTGTATGAATTTGAGTATTTATACCACAAAGGTGATCTCCTTCTATTTCCATAATTAAATGGTCAACATCTAGCGTCTTCAGCAGCAGGTTCCGACATGTTGACGCTTGGAGAGCGATATGCCGACTGAGGTCGGGGTGCGATTTTATTATCGCAGTGCGCGCGGGGCCATACAACTCCGTATGCCGCAATTCACTTTGCGACAATCGCGTCGCGAGCAGTCGCGGAAAAATGTGACAAATCACAATTTTAAAATCGCTGCGATTTTTTTGTCGCATATGCGCGCACTGCCATATAAACACATACGTTACATTTCTGCGACTAAATTATCGCGCGACAAAAAGTCGTGGTGCGCGCTTGGCCTAACAAGAAACTTCAATCAATAGGTACTAAGTATGCTATGCTATGAGAGATTGAATTGAAGATACTTATTTCAATTTCAACAACAGTATTCTTATGACATTATTCATAAACGCTTTTAAGCCCTTGATAATCGATTATCTTTATCCGTCATTTTGTCATTTGTGTTTGTTAGAAAGGGACAAATTTAACAAAGGTAGATGCTAAGTTTTATGAATAAGTGCTGGTTTAATATATAAGTCAGTACGTCTTTCCCATAAGGGCACACGGGGCTCGTGCCCAGGGCCCCCATCCTCAGGGAGCCCCGAAAGACAGACAGTAACAGTAGGTATATTTGATTACCTATAAAAAATAGATCATCTCATCATCATCATCATCATCAGTGGTTCCCTCAATGCTGAGGATCGTGACATCATGTCCTAATGTTAAAAATATTAAAATATTTTTTCACCAGAATTTTAAATTTCAGGTGCAAACCTTTACATGCCAGACCATCGACATCGAACAGTGTAGGTAAATGGTAATTATGCTAGTTATCTTTAAAAGTATTTTCACACAGACTTCAGAGGGCCTACCGCGAACCACGTTCGACGTGTTGCCTCTCTGTCGCACTTGTAAATTCGTACGTATGTGCGACAGAGAAGTAACACGGCGAACGTGTTTCGCGAGAGGCCCTCAGTTTACCCACGTTTCTCTTCGAATTGGTTAGTCCTAATTGTGATCGTTTTCAGGGTTCCGTCCGTAGCCAAAATGGCAAAAATGAAACCGTTATAGTTTCGTCATGTCCGTCGGTCAGTCCGCCCGTCCGTCCGTCCGTAGATCACAGCCATTTTACTCAAGAACTATAAGATATAAGGATATTAAAATAAGCATAGGCTTTTCTATATAAGTTATATAGGAGGCAAACGAGGACACGAATCACCTGTAAATAAGCGATTACCGTCGCACATGGAAAGTCCATGAAGATCTTTTTTTTTTCTAGATAAATTGCCGCTCCCAACCGCGTTATTGCGGTGCACGGCGTATGGAGTTATACCTAATAGTACTTAATCTAAAAAATGTTAAATTAAGGTAGAAGTACAAGTGCTCGACGCTGCACTAGTATTCGACATGGGCACTTTATGTTAAAGTGACAAGGATTAAATTTGAATACAGAAAAATCTTCGCTGTTCAAATTTAACCTATATTACTTTGACATAAAGTGCCCATGTCGAATACTAGTGCAGCGTCAAGCACTAGTACTTCTACCTTATTTCTTTTACAATAATTTAAATTTCAGCTGCAAACCAGATTCAGATCAGATCTTCACATGCCAGAGTACCTCTGTCAACATCAAACAGTGAAATTGGTAATTATGCTAGTTTTGCTTTTAGGTAAAAGTATTTTAGTTTTCACACAGATCTCAAGTAGTAGTAGTTTGTCCACGTTTCTCTTCGAAACCGATAGTCCGATTTGTGAACGTTTTTAGGGTTCCGTGGCCAAAATAGCAAAAAAAGAAACACTTTACAGTAATTTTACTCCAAAACTATAAGATAAGTATAAGGGTATTTTATTATTACATTACAGTCGCAACACCGTAGGGGTTGTAATTTCCTAATTTCGATGCTGGCCTCTTTTCTGGTTTGAAGGTCGAAACGGTCCGGAAATACCGCACGCGGCAGTTCATTCGACAGTTTGTCTGTGCGAGGTAGGAAGTTTCTGGAGAAACTCATACTTGAGGACTGCCAGCCGTCCATTAATGGACGTTAATTAAGTGGTGTTGATGTACTTACTTTACGCTTCGGTACGTAGTTTAAAATACACTCCATGGGTAGGTAAATAAATAAATAATAAATATTAGGGGACATCTTACACAGATCAACCTAGCCCAAAACTAAGCAAAGCTTGTACTATGGGTGCTAGGCGACGATATACATTACATACTTATACAGATAAATACATACTTATATACATAGAAAACACCCATGACTCAGGAACAAATATTTGTGTTCATCATACAATGCCCTTACCGGGATCCGATCGGTTTCACAGGCAGGGTCACTACTTACTAGGCCAGACCGGTCGTCGTCGTATGAAACTAAAATTGTTTTTTTCTTGAGAAATATCAACATAAGCACATCATTCGATAGGTCTTCGAAATTACTATTAAGCAAGTTAAGGTTTTAAGCCACATTTTTGTTAAGCTCGAGTAGGTACCTACTGATGATGGGATCCATGAGGAATCGAGGGAACTCCTCAAATCTTTAATTAAAGGCATACATATAGTGATTTTTGTGTTTTTATCAACAAATCAAGCATTTACATTGAAAAAAGTGACAATTGATGAAGTAGAACTGATGATGGCCAAGAACGGAACTCTTCAACGACGCATAGCTCACGTTTTTAAGCCACATTTATGTCAAGCTCGAGTTCTGAACATGGGATCCATGAGGAATCGAGAGAACTCCTCAAATTTTAAAGGCATACGTACAGAGATTTATGTATTTTAATCAGAAAATCAAGCATTTACATTAAAAACTGTCACATTTGATGAAGTGGAACTGCTGATGATTATCAGAACAGAACTCTTGAACGACGCATAGTACACATTTGGCGATTTCGATTTTGTGGGTTAGGTTAGGTAGGATAAAACTGTGACCCTTAGAGAAACGAAATCATCATTATCATCATCATCATCATCTTCCTCGCGTTGTCCCGGAATTTTGCCACGGCTCATGGGAGCCTGGGGTCCGCTTGGCAACGAATCCCAAGAATTGGCGTAGGCACTAGTTTTTACGAAAGCGACTGCCATTTGTACTTCCATTCCAACTCAGAGGGTAAACGAGGCCTTATTGGGATTAGTACGATTTTTTCCTTCACCTAAAAGCGACTGGTAAATATCAAATGATATTTCGTACATAAGTTCCGAAAAACTCATTGGTAGGTAGGTACGAGCCGAGTTTGAACCCGCGAACCTTCGGATTGCAAGTCGCACGCTCTTACCGCTAGGCCACTAGCGCTTCTTAGAGAAGCGAAATGCTACTACGAGTATAAAAGTGGGTAAGGTTAATATTAGGTTAGGTAAGAACTGCGACCCTTACAGAAACGAAATGCTACTAGGTAAAGGTGACGAAGTGGATTACTATATATGGTGATCACTGTGATCAGTTAAATGCCAGCCAATAATTTACATGTATATAAAAAAAAAATATAGGACATTTTTACACAAATTGAATAAGCCCCACGGTAAGCTCAAGAAAGCTTGTGTTGTGGGTACTCAGACAACGATATAAATAATATATAAATACTTAAATACATAGAAAACAACCATGACTCAGGAACAAATATCTGTATCATCGTACAAATAAATGCCCTTACCAGGATTCGAACCCGGGACCATCGGCTTCATATGCAGGGTCACTACCCACTAGGCCAGACCAGTCGTCATTCATATATGGCATTTCAGACTGTTTTGAGAAGTCGGTTTTTTTCTATTAAATATTTTTGGCATAGGTACATTTATCTCAACTTAGTAGGTTCAACAACGTTCACGACAGCACGGTCATGGTATGATACTGCATGGATGGGTAGAGCATTTACGTATTTTTAGTCACTCGCGCGACGGGTTTCCGAAAGCTTCATCATCATCATCATAACCATCATATCAGCCGAAAGACGTCCACTGATGGCCAAAGAACTCCCTCAACGATCTCCACAGCGGCCGGTCACGCGCCGACCCCATACAACTCCATCTTGTAGAGGGCCTTCCCACGCTGCGTCTTCCGGTCCGTGGTTTCTAGAGCTTATAGGTCTCCATTTTTAAGTAGGTAGGTACTAATACTACTAATAAAGAGGCGAGCAGCTAGTACCTCTATAATTATGCGGATTATTTGATTTCAGCGGCAATACCAGCGAAACGCCCCCGCTTTGCTGGCAAACAACCTGGCGGATCTAGGGATTCTCTAGTTCCGCGGTCGGCAACAAGCGGCCCGCGAGCCCCCCTGGCTATTTTGTATGTAATATTGTCAAACAACAATGTCTGATTAAAGTCACACATATTAACAAAAGTGCGGCCCGCGTCAACTTCCTTAACTACTATGTGGCCCTTGGCTGCTAAAAGGTTGGCGACCGCTGCTCTAGTTCTTGCTTCTGATGATCGAAAAACGCAGCGAGCAAATCAAAAGACTAGGTAAGTGAATATGGTATTGTGACTCGTATTTAAAAAATATGTTTATCTCTCAGCAGTTTGAAACATTAATTCCAAAGTTATTGGTTAATATTTACGCACAGTATAGTATTATCTCATCTTCGTTTTAAAGGATGTATACGGCGGAATAGTACCAAATAATACTTTTTAATCTCTGCCTGCATACATACCATTGCTTAAAACAAGCCTAATTTCATCCACTTGGTAAAAGGTTCTCATACATCTTTTAATTTTTCCGCGGATGTACTTATGTTTGCATTGTACGAATGCATTTACGAGACCAAAGATTTCTACGGAGTTTCATTTAAATTAATTTTACTTGTTACAGATTACAATACAACGAAGAAAGAATTGCTGAAGAAGCTCATGAAAGTGAAATCGAGTTTACTTTATTAAGAGTCTGCCTAATAGGTAGCTTAGGACTTTAACCAGATAAATTGTTTTTAAATCCATCTTTGAAACATGGTATCAAAGAGAATTTTAAATAGAGAGTTACTGTCATGGTAAATTATGTAGCTACTTACAGTACCTACATTTACTGCCATCTTTCGACAGAAGATTAAACCTGTTAGAACGCCATTTGACTTTGATCATTATTCTTTCACTGATATTACAGAATAAGTAATAGTATTTGATATGTGTAAACTTATTAACACCATCTACTCGAGAGTAGGCCAAAGGTATGGTGCAATCTTTTCGAGCGATGGCGCCATAACCTTTGGCCTACAGTCGAGTAGATGGCGTTTTTCAATATTTAACAAATTTACACATATCAGTGAAAGAATAAAAGGGCTCATTTAGTCGATGCGAGAACTCGCATGCGAGTTTCATTACATTGCGGTTTTTGATCGGTCGGTTGAATTGGACTTAACCAACAGTCCGCAATGTAGCTAAAATCGCATACGCTTCGCGCGCCGTCTTAATCAGCCTTATGGATCAAAGTCAAATGGCGTTCTAACAGTTTTAATTTTCTGTGGAAAGATATTGGCAGTCAATTTACAGTGGCTACATAATTTACTTTGACAATCCGCCTCTATACACTCTATTTTCATTGATGGACCATATTTAGTACAGACTATGTAACTATGTTTGTACGGGTCAAATCTTGCAAGTTAAATTTGACCCACTTCCCGACTTCCAATGAAGCTGGAAATTTGTATACATAAGTAAGGCGAGACAGGAGGTGGCCATAGGAACTCTGTGATAAAACAACGAAACCTAATTGTGTTTGGGGTTTATAGAATTGTCTCGATGAGTATTAGTTGCCCGTGGAATAAAAGTACAGTCAGCGATAAAAGCTTGTACCAAAAATTTTTTTTTGCCATAAACTTATTATATTGGTTAAAGTTAGATCTATGGGTTCGTTTTGGTAGGGTCTTAACTGAATGAGTTTTATTTTATGCGTATTAACTTGGAGATTGTGATTCTGTAGCCATTCTGCGTCAGGGGTTAATGAGGATCAGCTCATAGCGTAATAATTAACACACACACTATCACACACAGCCCACAGCTGATACGGCTTAAAGTATATAATAGACCTAGGTATATATAATTTCGACTGTTGAGTTGAGCGTGTGACGGTAATTCAGTTAGTTCCTACTTCCTTTTTACAGTTATATTTGTGTTTACCTTATCCTATTTAAATATATTAATTCTAAGATTAGTTTTTGAAAAATCTTTAGACAAACATGTTAGATTTTGTAACGAGTACAGTGTATCCGTTTGTAAATTCTACCAGAATATATTTTGTACAGTTCAGTGTTTAAAAACATAGGTACAGCATATTTGTACATTCAGTATTCAAATTGTGCAATAAGAACAAATATGTATATATATATATACCATATATTAAGTCTGGCTATTAATTCAGCTATTCATAGTCTCACGTTCATACTGCATGTTTGGTACCTGGACGACGGCACCATCAGCGGAGACTCACATACGGTTCTGGCAGACTTATCCCTCTTCTTCAGTCGGTCCCTCAATACTGAGGATCGTGACATCATATCCTTCTGTTGAAGACCAGGCTCCTCCATAGGGTTCTGTTCTCCGCCAAGCGCATGGCCTCGTGCAGTTTTAATAGCATAGGTGCCGTAATTTGAGCACACCATCTAGTAGGAGGAGGGCCCTGAGGTGTCGTGCCTTCAACTTTTCCCGTTATTATTACTCTTTCCAGGCTATCCGGAGAGCGACGTGACTTATCCCTAGTTATACAGAAATTTAGCGCCATTGACCTGAAACTTAACTTCGACAAATGTGAATTGTACATTTCCGAAAACGTAGAACCCTCTTTAGCAGCCCAGGTACTTCAAAGTTTTTCGAGTTTAGATCAGATTCAGATCGTTTAGTCAAAATTAGTAGCCATTCGGCCTTATTTATTTTAAGATGTTGTTGTTGGTTCCCAAATTTACGTACTTGCTCCGTTGCTGCGCTATCTGGAAAGTCGCTAGTTTAGTCCAACCTATCGATAGTCTCCTTAAGTCACAACTGGAATCGATTTTGAATGTCCGTTTGAATGAACCGGCTTGGACCCAAGATTCTTTGCCCATTAGGTTTGGCGGTTTAGGAACACGCAAAATATCGAGTATTGCTCTGCCGGCATTCTTGTCCTCAATCCATAGCACGTCTGATCTCGCAGGTAAAATCCTTAAAATAACAAACTGCGAGGTCGCGTGCTTGGATGAGGCCAAGAAAGCCTGGCTAGCTAAACTGCCAGATGTGCCACCTAGACCCGAGAGGCAATAAGGGCCTGGGACAACTTAGCCCCCACTGCCGTTCTAAAATCCCCAATTGATACTTCGTCGGGAAGGGACCACGCAAGGCTCCTAGCTGTGACCAGAGTCTGGACAATGACCCTTTCGATTTCCAACTTCTGAACTCTACGCTGAAGCTATGGGCCTGACTGTTCGGCAGTTATTTTTGCACAGTATCGTTTTGCTTACACACAAATCGTCTACACTCATGACTTGTTACGTCTCGCTTCTCAAAAACCGAATCTTTAACCTACCTGTTCCAGAAGTCTTCTCCGCCTTCGGTAAACGATTTGGGGACCACCTTAAGGCTTCAACCTACAGTGCCATGCTAAAGCATTGTTATCTCAAATCAAAGACAGATCAGTTATTGAGGCCAAAAAGCTTACCTACACTCTTCTTCAATCACTTAACTACGTGGAAACAGCTAGAAGCTATACTAAGTAATATTTTATAATGTACGCAAATATTTAAGGGTCATTTTTAGTAATTTTGTAACTTGCATGCTATACCTATTAAGTAACTAAATTCAGATACTGTACAAATCTAAAGGCCCCTGTACGCAATGGGCCAGCGCCGGCCAATCCAAGGGACGCAGCCATGCGGTAGAATGAGATAGCAATATCACTTGCTCCCTTTAACGCATAAATGCGGCCCCCAGAATGGCCCACGCTGGCCCATTGTGTACCCCTGTATAGTTGAATCATCGAGAGCGTGGAATTGCATATGTAGTAGTATTGTTTGTTTACAGGCATTCTATATTTGAATTTTCTATTTTCTTGTACTATCAGCATACAACCACTACAAATGCAATTCCATCTTCTCGATAATTCAACTATACACAATGGGCCAGCGTGGGTTATTCTGGGCCCCTTAGGCCATTTAAGGCCCCTGCCTTAAATGGTTCCCCGCGATACAGAGGGGCTACCGCGAAAACCGTAATTCGCAAATTGCGGGGATTTTTCTCTTTTACTCCATTAAAGGTGTAATTAGAATGACAGAGAAAAATGCCCGCAATTTGCGAACTTCGATTTTCGCGGTTATAGCCCAGGTCTCACCTAGTGCGGGGGGCCCTGGTAAATATGTATACCATAGTTTATAGGTAAATACATTATTTTATTTTACTAATTTTATGGCTGCACGCCTATCCATCACCCAACAACGGCACTTTCATCGAGCCAAACACTCAGAATTGCTATCGGACTCCGGGTCGGGGCCGATGTATGTGTGGACCACAGCTGTGCCTCTAGTGGGGCCCCTGTTGATCGCCTTGGCCACCACGGACTCGCCTGCTCCTCGGGCGCCGGCCGCCTATCCCGTCATGCCGCGCTCAACGACATCCTGAGGAGAGCGCTCGTCAGCGCCGACGTCCCTGCGGCTCTGGAGCCCCAGATCGCAAGGGACGACGGCAAACGCCCCGACGGGATGTCGTTGATCCCCTGGCGGATGGGCCGGGCGCTGGTGTAGGACGCCACCTGCGCAGATACGCTGGCGGTGTCCTACATTTTAGCCACCAGCAAACAGGCCGGGGCGGCGGCTGACGTCCGAGAACTCTTCAAGGCGAATAAATATAGTTGTCTCGGCGCATACTACGAATATGTAGCCTTTGGCGTCGAGACACTAGGTCCATGGGGTAGGGGGGCTCGGGGACTCCACAAGGTGCTCAGTAAATTCCTAAGGGAGGCCACAGGTGATCCTCGCGCAGGCAGCTTTCTCGCGCAAAGATTGGCCATAGCAATCCAGCGCGGGAACGCTGCCTGCGTGATGGGTACCCTACCAAGGGCGCAAAATTTTTAGCTTCAGTTATCTTAATTGTAGTTAATTTTAGTTTTATATTCATTTTAGAACACTTATTATTTATAATAAATGAGTTTTTGTATATACCAAGTATCAATTTAAGAAATTAATAAAGTTTGTAATAAACTCACAGGTGTTTTAATTTTCAAAGATAAAAAAATTGAATGAGTTTAGGACGGTTTTTATCGGTTTAGGAAGTCACTATTATCGATTTTTCACAGCACTACTTTCTATCATGTCGGTTATTATCGTTTCGAGAACTCACTATTATCGATTTTTCACAGCACTGCTTTCTATAAACCATAGATAAATATATAGATAATATATTTCTTTATCTGTGCTATAAACAATTTTCTTTATGTTGGTATGAATAGATGCTCATCAGTCATACATCAGTCAAGTCCTGTCAAAACCAACCGTTTGACAAAAACGTACTTTGGAGTTCCTTCTCTTAGAACGTAGTGATTATATGCTCTTTGGATAGGAGCCGAAAATGCGGAATTGCAGCGTTTTCTCGTTCAAAATGAGATCGAAAACGTCTAGTCTACAAAAAGAACACGTTTCTTATCATATGTAGGTACTATTACATCTAAATATTATCAAATAATGCATTAACTTTGCAAATAACTAAAAAACATTGTCAATCTGACAGTGATACCAGTGATATGGTATTAGATCTAATTTAGGGTAATTCTAAAGAAGACTTTCTAAATATTATGTAGGTACGAGTAGAATTTCTAATAGGAAATATTATGCGAAACTCTGCGTAGGGGGCGCGACTGCCATAATCCATCACAATCTGGGGGTCCGCCGCGGAACGGAAGGAGTATACACTCTGGCGGCAGAACATTGCAGTAATACGCCCTATTTGCGTTGCTTTTTGTTATATAATTTATTTAACACATTATTTTTATATAACACCTTAGTTTCATATCAACCTAATCTATTTAATCAAATAAATAGATCTATAAGAATAAAGAAAAGGGGGACGGGGGATCAAAAAGTAGTCGAAAACATCTCGCGTGATTTGTGCACAACCCCTAAATAACGTAAAATTACCGATAGACTATTTTTTGAAAATTATTTTTTCCTTTAGTGTCTACATAGGGGCTGTCCATAAATTACGTCATCGATTTTTGACGATTTTAACCCCCCCCCCCCCTAAAATCATCCAAAAATCATGCTTCGAATGACCCCGTTTCCTCCTACGTCATGCTACCATCATCTGATGTCCAGACCCCCCCCCCCCCTAATTTGAAATGACGTAATTTATGAATAGCCCCATATAGCTGGTCAAGCAGATCTTGTCAGTAGAAAAAGGCGGCAAATTTGAAAAATGTAGGCGGGAAGGGATATCGTCCCATAGAAAATTTGAATTTCGCGCCTTTTTTACTGACAAGATTTGCTTGACCAGCTATATATTTTTATTTAACATGTCAAATATTTTATTAATTTAAGGTATTTACGGCTGTCACTTTCCATAAATAGGCACTTTTAATTTATTACTCTGGTATCACCGTACCAATATTAGTGATGGGACACTATAAAAACCAATATCGGTAATATCGATATAAACATAATGAATAATATACAAGATGGTCATGATGCCTAGCGAACACCAGCCATATCGTACAAACCTCCAGGAGTGATATTCCTAGGCAGATTATGATCTGCCTAGTGACCACCAGCCATATCGTGCTAACTTCAAGGTGTGATATTCCTAAGCAGATCGTGAAACGCCGGCATGTCATGTTCTGACTAGTGATCACCAGCCATACCGTGCAAACCTCAACATTTAGGCATATCGAATAAGTAGGATGTCCTACATTTTAGCAAATGATAACCATTGAAATGGCTTGACAGCCTACTTATAGTACGTGTTTGGGTAGCGTATGATTTTAGTACCTACCTAGCACCTACGCATTCTGCTCCAAATGCCACATAGAATGCAGCACTAGCAGTGGCAAAAAATGCAAAAGGCAGATTATTAAATGGCGGAGTTTCATGATATGCCTAGGAATATCTCGATATGCCCGATTTTACGATCTACCGCCGATATATATACTAATTATCCCCTACTCAATATCCCTTAAATGACATCCTATGGCCGCGTTCCATCTCTGTCATCAGATCTACATGCTCAATAGTATATTGCATCCCTACCGCTAGGGTCACCACTCGTTTGAGGAAGCTCATTAAAGATCACGAGGAGTATATTGCATTGCTTTCAGAAGTAAACCAACATGTAAAATATTAACTAATCAACTGATAATAAAAAATCATTCTATATCAGCTTGCAAGATTCGCCCTAAACAAATTGACTAACTATTAGAACAACATCTAAAAACAATACAAAAATTGAAAGTTAGTAAAATGCTGGTAGAAAGACTTGATATTGTAATATTATTATAATTGATAAAAGCAGAAATTAAAATTAATTGTCAATAAAATATCGACAATATTATCGGCGCGTCCCTCGCACTATCTAGGTTTACTTAAAACTGACGTCATCTCGTTCACGGACAGGGTTGTCTGTGTTTGTTCTTGTACTTGTGTGAATATAGTTTTTGCTAGTGTTTGATAATTTTGTCGTGTGCGTGTGTACTGTGTAGCGACGCATACTAAAAATGCATTAGTGTTAACATTATTAGTGTGCGTTACCTCGTCCCCCGCGCCAAAAACGACAGAATTTTTCAGATAGAAATTAGTGCGCGTCTCTACTCCATAGATATTTACTCCGAGTTTAATACCCTATTCTCTTTGCGTCAAACTTCTATGAAATTATAGTTTGTCCATAGTCTAATAAAACATGGTCTTCCATTCCCAGAGTGACACGGGCCTACGTCACAACAACATGGCCGCTATATATAGCGCTATCGCATATTATCATATAGCGCTGTCGCATGATGACGTAGGCCCGTGTCAGTTAGGTGACCTAGAAAAGACGGGAATGGAGTACCAGGCGGAGTATATTATTATACCATGAGTTTGTCAAACATATAAGCATAGAAGGTAGGATCGTATAGAAATGGTATACGCGTGCCTCCGTGAGGGACAAAACATAAGCAATGCGACACTATGATTGGTCGAATTTATTTGTTACCCACCATAATCCATACTAAAAAACGGTGGGGAACAAAAAATATGTGAGACTGTGACAAGGACAAACAATAATAGCGCTTTCGCTGCTACTCCTACTGAAAGATACATAAGACTATCCCGTTCTGTCAGTTACCCCTACCACTCATGCCCAATCCAGTTTAATTAACTTAGAACCCCGAAATTAAACAAATTGGTGGTAGGCCATGGCAGTGTTGGCCGAAACGTTAATGCAATTGAATATTCTTGACCATTAACCAGTACAAATAGAACCGTCAACTGTAACCGTCCGTTAGGCCCCGTTCGCACGTTGAAAAAGCTGCCGTGCGAACGGGGCCTAACGGACGGTTACAGTTGACGGTTCTATTTGTACTGGTTAATGGCATAGACCTATATAATAGGGACAAGACATATTGTTCTATACGTACAATTGCTTATAGAAATAGCACCCATTTTGACGGCACACACATAAGTATATCTCTATCTCGTTTTTACTCAGCACTGTAACCCATAGCAAAAAAAGGTGACAGTATTTCAGTACGGACATAAAGTGTTCCATGAAAATACGTAAATACCTAATGCGGCCGAAAATCCGCCATGTTTAGTCACCCAAATGTCATTGTCTGTCAGTTCAGCCGGTACTTGTCCTGTCAAAAAGTCGTGGTGAAAATTAAAATTATTAATTATCTTTCAATATTTTGCTTGTGATTGAAAATAATTGAAGCCAAATGTGAATAATTACGTCGCGAATATGCCAGTGTGTAGTGTATTAGGGTGCGGCATAAGAAAACCACCAAACCAGCCATCTTTAACCTTACACAGGTACGCTATCATTTACATGAAAAATATTGGTTATTGTTAATGTTCCTGGGAAATGTAAGGATGTTTCACATTATAAATAGCAAGGTTCTTCTGTGCAGTTATAGATCATGAAGTGATTGGATTTATTTAACTATATTTTTACGCTTAAATAATGTAAACATTTCAGCTAGGGTTGTACTTTATTTATCGACTTTGATATCGATATATTATGATTGCCTATTTATATTTTCTTATTTTATCATGCTACCCCGCTTCAAACCAACTAAATTATCTTAATTTAATAATTAAATCATTTTTTATAGGTTACCAAGAAATGAACATAAAAAGAAAGTGTCTGGAGATGGAGATCCTAACCGACTCTCGGGAGCACTAGGGTAACTCGGGGCCGTGGGGTCGTTACTCCACAAGCTGCCCTGCGGGCTTTTTTATATCATTATTATATTTTTTTTATATAATTCGACATTAAGAGACCATATACTTACATATAGTTGTAATTTATAAAATGGTTAATGTATTGTTATTATTTTTGCTTGTATGTAAATTCAATGTTGACGTATAAAAATGCCCTTGTGGCCTATTTGCTGAATAAATGTTGAAGAAGTTGAAGAGCGGAAGTCATTCCTTATTTTTGTAATAAAAAAAATGTTCTGGAGGTGTTTTGTTTTTTTTTCACCCGTCGCTTAATAAGCTTGAATTTTGTATCGCTCTCACTTATAGATACGGCGCACCAAGGTCGAGGTGCAGTGCGGTAGTGTGTTACAGACTTTAGGGTTAGCAACACAACAAAATTGATTGTAATGGAGAGGTAAAGTCCAAGAAAAACACGTACACTTATTCTGACATCCAAAACAGATGGCGCTGTACTGCGCCATGTGTTTTGCGGTCACTAAGTTGTCAAACGTCAACTTTTGAAAATCAGAGTTACCGCAAAAATCGCAATATGTATTGAGTAGTACAGCGTCATCTCGTTTACCTGTCAAATTTGAAGCACGAAATTGTCCTAGACTCCACACATCTTACTCAATCAAAGTATCTTTTCACATAACAATATACTAATAAAGAATTTTTATTTATTTACTTACTTCCTATTAAAACAAACTCCACAAATAATACATACTTAGTATTTTAAATAAAATGAGCCGAGAACGTTAAAAAGTTATCGGTGTATCGATAAAACCTAGTAACAGTAAAAATCTTCTGGGCAGCACTAAAACCGCCATGTTTAGTTCTAAGATGACGTCACAGTGGCACGCATTATTCGTTGACGTTTCACTTCCATAGGTTTCATATTTCAGTGACGCGCGTTAATAAAGCGTTTGAATGACACAAATGGATAACCATGTATGTATTCACACGAAAGCGGTTTTTAAGCGCGGCGCTTTTTTATCGAGCACTGTTTGAATTTCGGCGTTGAGCGTTGGCCGTTAATTGAATTGATCATACGGAACTCCGTGTATCTGTAGGGCTACCGCCAATACCGAAAATCGTCAATTGCGGGCATTTTTCTCTGTCACTCTAATTACGCCTTCATTGGAGTAAAAGAGTAAGATCCCCGCAATTTGCGAATTTCGGTTTTCGCGGTAGCCCCTCTGTTCTCACAAACGTTAAAAAAGCGCCCGCGCTGCTGTCAGTTGGCTGTCAAGTGTCAATTTTTGGTGTCAATCGTCAAAATTATTATTAGTTTCACCTTAAAAATGTCAACTTATGCTTATTAATTCCTGAAATATACTCGTACGTCGTAATAGCAAATAAAGTATGGCTTTGCTGAGATGCGTACGTGGCAGTACGACTCACAAGTGATTTTTAAGCGTTCATATGAACACAAATATTGAAAACGGTAAAAAAGCGCCAACGTCGGGTTTTAACGCAACGCTTTTTAAGCTGTCGTGCGAATGGGGCCTTATCGTTTACGGTTCAATAGGGTATTTTCCACTGAAATATGAAACCTATGGAAGTGAAACGTCAACGAATAATGCGTGCCACTGTGACGTCATCTTAGAACTAAACATGGCGGTTTTAGTGCTGCCCAGAAGATTTTTACTGTTACTAGGTTTTATCGATACACCGATAACTTTTTAACGTTCTCGGCTCATTTTATTTAAAATACTAAGTATGTATTATTTGTGGAGTTTGTTTTAATAGGAAGTAAGTAAATAAATAAAAATTCTTTATTAGTATATTGTTATGTGAAAAGATACTTTGATTGAGTAAGATGTGTGGAGTCTAGGACAATTTCGTGCTTCAAATTTGACAGGTAAACGAGATGACGCTGTACTACTCAATACATATTGCGATTTTTGCGGTAACTCTGATTTTCAAAAGTTGACGTTTGACAACTTAGTGACCGCAAAACACATGGCGCAGTACAGCGCCATCTGTTTTGGATGTCAGAATAAGTGTACGTGTTTTTCTTGGACTTTACCTCTCCATTACAATCAATTTTGTTGTGTTGCTAACCCTAAAGTCTGTAACACACTACCGCACTGCACCTCGACCTTGGTGCGCCGTATCTATAAGTGAGAGCGATACAAAATTCAAGCTTATTAAGCGACGGGTGAAAAAAAAACAAAACACCTCCAGAACATTTTTTTTATTACAAAAATAAGGAATGACTTCCGCTCTTCAACTTCTTCAACATTTATTCAGCAAATAGGCCACAAGGGCATTTTTATACGTCAACATTGAATTTACATACAAGCAAAAATAATAACAATACATTAACCATTTTATAAATTACAACTATATGTAAGTATATGGTCTCTTAATGTCGAATTATATAAAAAAAATATAATAATGATATAAAAAAGCCCGCAGGGCAGCTTGTGGAGTAACGACCCCACGGCCCCGAGTTACCCTAGTGCTCCCGAGAGTCGGTTAGGATCTCCATCTCCAGACACTTTCTTTTTATGTTCATTTCTTGGTAACCTATAAAAAATGATTTAATTATTAAATTAAGATAATTTAGTTGGTTTGAAGCGGGGTAGCATGATAAAATAAGAAAATATAAATAGGCAATCATAATATATCGATATCAAAGTCGATAAATAAAGTACAACCCTAGCTGAAATGTTTACATTATTTAAGCGTAAAAATATAGTTAAATAAATCCAATCACTTCATGATCTATAACTGCACAGAAGAACCTTGCTATTTATAATGTGAAACATCCTTACATTTCCCAGGAACATTAACAATAACCAATATTTTTCATGTAAATGATAGCGTACCTGTGTAAGGTTAAAGATGGCTGGTTTGGTGGTTTTCTTATGCCGCACCCTAATACACTACACACTGGCATATTCGCGACGTAATTATTCACATTTGGCTTCAATTATTTTCAATCACAAGCAAAATATTGAAAGATAATTAATAATTTTAATTTTCACCACGACTTTTTGACAGGACAAGTACCGGCTGAACTGACAGACAATGACATTTGGGTGACTAAACATGGCGGATTTTCGGCCGCATTAGGTATTTACGTATTTTCATGGAACACTTTATGTCCGTACTGAAATACTGTCACCTTTTTTTGCTATGGGTTACAGTGCTGAGTTAAAACGAGATAGAGATATACTTATGTGTGTGCCGTCAAAATGGGTGCTATTTCTATAAGCAATTGTACGTATAGAACAATATGTCTTGTCCCTATTATATAGGTCTATGGTATTTTCCTTCTAGTCAAATCAGTTACTTTTTTAGAGCTGTCAAAACGATTTGCTAATATGGAATTTATATGAAACGTCACGGTCAACTCACCTACTTTTTATATTTCTATCCGATTTATTAAATAGAACTTGTGCTTAAAAATAACTCCTATCTGTGTTTTTCTAAAAATTATCTGGTGCTTTATTTCATGCATGGTGTAAAATAATTTATTTTAAATACAGTATAATACCCTATTTGTACTGGTTAATGGTCAATTGCAATTAACGCGGATAAGGGCCAGTTGCACCAACCACACTTAGCAGACTGATCAACGTCAGCCGGCGCCCCCCGGCGCTTTACTATGAAACTTTCCATACATAAAAATTTAGCGAACTCTAACGATACGAACAGTTTGGTGCAACCGACCCTAACACTGGGCCATGGTATAATAATAATTGGTACTCTCTTCCGACCACGTGACTGACACAAGCCTACGTCATCATGCGACAGCGCTATATAATAGTATGCAATAGTATATAATAGTGACGTAGGCAGTGGACGTAGGATTGTGTCACTCTGGGAAGAGAAGACCATGTTTTATTAGACCATTAGACTATGTGGTAGGCCTAGCGATAGAGAGGCACATAACGACATTTATATTTTTGTTTTTCAAGACAGGGCCTCAGGCTTTTTCTTGATGTAGAACGGCATTTTCGGTAAATTTTCTATATCTTCCAGTGAATCCAGCTGTTCTTTATATTTTTGTATTGTAGGAGTGCACGTAAAAATGTCCAGTTTATAGAACGTTGCACTGCCATGTATTGGAAATAAAATATTAGCGCTAAATTCTTTTGATCCTACATCATTGTAGGCTAGAGCTGCAAATTCAGTATTGTTGACTATTAAACGTATTTCTACTCTGGAAACCAGAGAACCTGAAACATAAGAAACCTCGATATTAAGATACAGGCTGTAACACCAATAGTGGGGATCCGTTTAACGGCACACCTATTCGGTACCTATAGTGTTCTGATTAGGAAAAAGTAGTGGAATTTTTTTTGACTCTAAATAGTAGGTACATTAGTATACAAGTGCGAAAAGTAGGGAATTACCTTTTCGCACGTGTATTGTACAACGTTTTACAGTACATATGGCCCTTTAAATTTTCGACATATAAGTAGTGCTATAGTTACCGCACTATGGCGTTAAAGTAGCAACATAATATATGTACTATATGTAGGTACTGTAATTTTTATTTCTTTTCTTCGGGGCAGGTCGTTACCAACAGCCTACCTACCATTGAATCACTTAAGCGCCACTTGCACCATCCCACTAACCCGAGGTTAACCGGTTAAACCGTTAACCCAGTGTCAAATTGTACTGGTAACTATGGTAACTCCAGGTTTAACCGGGTAATCCCGGGTTAGTCGAATGGTGCAAGTGGCGCTAAGTAGTTTAATTAGTAATATTACGAGTATGTTAATATAATATGACACAGTTCCATCGGCTCCTCATATTCATATCATACCTAATTGATAATTAATTAATTAGGTACTATTACTTACTGTCGTTACTTTTGTAGTATATGTCCAAAACTCTGCTCAATTTGACAGTGGGCCAGACTTGTTGTTCAGAATAAAGTACTCGATCTATTTAACAAAAAGTTAATATTATTATAGCCACAGATCTCACGGAGACTACTACACGGAGCACATAAGACCATCGAGATCACCACACATAAGGGCTCCCGTATAAATGGATGGGACTGCGAACACTTACCTACTCATATTTCAGTTGCGTCCACAATTAAATAAATAAATAAATTTAGGGGACACCTTACACAGATCAACCTAGCCCCTAACTAAGCAAAAGGCGACGATAGACATAGGTACTTATATATAGGTACCTAGATACGACCTGCCTGTTTGTATGTTCGCGATAAATTCAAAAACTACTGAACGGTTTTTCATGCGGATTTCACCTATCAATAGCAATCCTTGAGGAAGGTTTAAGTGTAATTGGTTAAGGTTTTGTGTAGTGTGAGAGGTCGCTAGTTTTAGTATAAAATGGTTTAAAATACAACTAGTTTGTGATGCTCAAATCATAGCATTTTACAAGTTAAATGCACCTAGGTATGGTGATCTCGTGCTCTTTGTAAACGCTTCATTATGCGCTGTCTGTATAGTTTTAGGGACATACCTAATACTAGCGCAAGAAACATAATTATGCACGTAAGTAATTTAATGTCTTATTAGCACTTCTCCAGCGACACGATTGGTTGGATTAACTACTTATTGTATATTAAGTAGGCAAGTACTTACAATCGCCTGCGCTTACGGTGGTCCAGTTAAGAAAAAATTGCCTTAATCCTTACTACCTGCTACCTGCAAGGCGTTCAAACGAGTATCGCCCTAAGGGTGGAACACCGCGAGCGCAGGCGATTGTATTGTACCTACCCTACTGAGTTAGATTCGTTTACTGAGAAGTATACAATGTAATACTTTACTTTTGCAATCTCCCAGGGACAGCAGAATTTTATAATAAGGAAAATGCACGGCTATGATAGTTTTATCAAAGTTAATCTGCCAAGTGATGGTAACTAAAACTAAAAATACAATGGTTCTATGTACCATTTTAACACGTATAAGTTAGTATATTGCACACCGTCGAATGGATAACGTGATCAGGGAGAGCTAATAGTACCTACCTATTCGCAAACCAAACGCATCGCCTCGTCGGCCACGTACCACCATAATTACTCGTTCTTATATACCTAATTAGATCTAATATGACCCTAAGGGTTACTATTGTAGATCAGTGATTTTCAGTCATGAAACGACCATTTGGAAATGGAAAAATATTATCGCGACCTGCGTAACTCCACTCTCTTCCTGTCATCTCTACTCTCTTTCTGTTCTTTCTGTAATCTGTACTTATTGTTTTTACTAAGATTTCGCGAACCCCAAGGGGGTAGGTACCTACCTACAATTTAATAACTTTATCTAAATAGTATCATTATCCTATTAGAATTAGGTATAAGAACATTTTTGATAGCGCGATTTAGGATAACACTACTCGGAACAGCGCCATCTCGCATACAGTTGGGGAACTAAATAAAACCTGTACCTACGACTTTTCTTGGTAAAAAGCACAACTAAACGTTTTTTGAACCTGCTCACGTTAGATTTAAAAATAGTTAAATTTGTTTTACAGTTAATATTTCATCATACCAACGCAAGGAAAATACTAACTGTAGACCATCAATTAAAATCAAACCAAATCAAATCCAAATGAATGTTATTAAATATTAATCATTCAAAATCATCATTTAAAAGTCAATTCTACCAGCCAACATAAAGAAAGAACTCAAAATTTGCATCAAATTACTTTGTCACACATGTGGATAAAATGCAACTTTCTCATGTTGGCGTGGTGAAATAGTAGTTTGTGTTACAAGGGATCAAAATGATATATATTATTATATATAATTTTGATATATATTATATTATTTCCGTCAATTGAATCCTGAGCGTAATGAGGGATTCAAGTGTTAACGCCCAAGACGAAATAATTTTGATACCGTGTGACACATACTGCTTTTCACATCAACTATGTGGAAATTGTTATGTTCCAAAATACCTATGTATTATTTGACCAAAAAAAATAGCATGCAAGAAAGAAAAAATCGTGTCCTAGAACAGAAAAGTACAACTTTGATCCCTCCTAGCAGGGAAGAAAAGTGCCACTTTGATCCCTCCTAGCGGGGAAGAAAAAGCCCTTTTTCGAATAGGTGATGTGAAAATACAATTATCTACCATAAATATTTTATGCTCTGACCAAATTTCATTAAGATCCGAAAAATTTGAATACCCAAATTATATCGCAACAAAACATCGTGCAAAATTATCGCGCGTGGTCAATACTTTAATACAAAATCGAACTCAGGCAAATGTTTTGTGAATTAGGAATTGTAACTCAGTTTCTAACTAGGTATTTCTATGGTCTATTGTTATTTGGACTACCTAGATTACCTAGAAGACTGTTGTTACTTAGAACTAGAAGTGTGTTGTTTTTGTTTATCTTAGTTCCTTGTTTTGCGACTGCAGTCTGTGGTATACGAGTAGGTATTACTTGGTATTACTCATAGTAGCCGTTGCAACCTAATATCGATATGTACATGTCGGTTTCAGAACATAATGAAACTGTAAATTAAGACTAGCTACAGCGAAAGTTTACAAGTAATTAAGAAGTTAGTTATATCTTTTTATACTTGCGAATATAATTGCATGGGATTTTTGTTTTAATACTAAGTTCTATGGCTATTATACTACTTACTCTTTGACCTACGCTCACCCTACATCTCCACCATGAGACTAATATGGTCGTTATGGTTTGCTATCTTAAGACGCACGCTATAGCGTGCGCGCCACCGCCACCAGAGCTTTTAAAATAAATTACAAATTCTAAAAGAAAAATCAAACACTAAAGTAGAAAGACGAGAAGAGTTTATTATTACATGTGGGTAGATGGCAAGATAGAACCGTGATTAACCATAGATCGTCCTGACGTAATGCGCTCCTGCCGCTATACCAGCCCAGGTTTCCTGGACAATTTGCTCCACGTACTGTGTAGGCACTTCGAACAAGTATTCGTAACCAGGCAGTTCCAGAGTGTAGGTCAGAGGGACGCCCACGGCACGGGTCCAGTCGCGCGATGTGCCGGTCGTGAAGTATAGTACTTGGGCAGCGTTGCCTACCACGTAGCGGGGAGCTTTGTCTAACGCCAAAGCATCTATGGCCGTTGCCATGGTCACACCGGCAAGATGGAGCGCTAGGCCGTTGGAAGGAAGAGTACCTAAAAGAAAAGTGATAAGTTTAATAATAATGTATTTATGTATATATATGTACCTATATAATATGTTTTTATAGTAACTAGAAAATCTAAAAAAATCGAACAAGCGGGCATAGCTGTGTTTAATATTCTTTTTCTCAAACATGCAATGAAATATTGATGTTATGTTCCTTATAATAGGCTGCGAAGTATGACGTTTCAGGTGCGGCTAGGACAAAAGGTCGTTAATGGAATTTCATACACATCTTGCGGGCCTAGGCCGGTAAAGTCCTGTTTTTTAATTTTCATTTCATAGATATTTGTGACACAGCATCGTGGCATTCATCCAGTAAAAAAAACTAGAGGCAGTATTTGCTTTATGGTTCGTAATGACACTCTGCCACTACGCCTATAAAAAAAAAACATAAAACAATGTTTGCTATAATTTGCAGTTTTATTTGTATAAAATCAACATGAACTTAATAAATAATACATTCTATAATTTTATAATTTTAAATTATAAATTTAACTACACAAATAAAAACATTTAAAATATTTCATCTAAACGTTAGCGGTAAAAAGGTCTACTCAAACACGCGTAGTTATATTTTTTTAAATTGTTATGGAGGCAAAGTTGAAAAATATTGATTCTGTTTTATTAGATTTATGGTGCGTTGTTGATTTTTTGACTTTAATATGAGTTTCGACGAAATAATGCAATTAATATTAATTGTAATCGTAGGTGTTGGAATTGGCAGCGTAAGCAGAATTGATTTTAATAACTTGCTGCCTCTACCGCCAAGTCAAAGACGAAGTATGTATATGGTTGCTTATGGCAATTTTATTATTTGAGAAACTAAGAAAAATGTCTTACAGTTTATTAGAAACAGTTTTGTGGCATTTTTTAAATGAATGTAACTACAAATTCGTCAACACTGTGGAAATTATACTTATTTACTCCATGCATAAAGCAACGATATGTATGTGAAACATGATATCAACATGAAAGACTATGACTGTAAACTTATGTGACGAAAACGACAGTCAGACGGATACAAGGCGAAAAAATCAAAGATACATGAAAATATACGGGTAGTAAAAATACACGACTCGTGTAAAACATACGCGTGATAATGATATAGGTACGTGTTGGTTATATTTTGGGTGTAGTTTACTTTTAGTTTTTTCTATAAATAAAACTTGGGTTTCGTGGATTTTTTATTTTATTTATTTCATTGCATGTTTGAGAAAAGCACTATACATACCTCGGCGGGAAATGGGGTTGCCCGCGCTCAGAGCTATTCGGCCTCGCTTCGCTCGGCCGTCTATATGTCTTCGGCCGGCAACCCCTTTCGTCCCGGCCTCTGTAGTAATGTACTAATACTATACATATAATAATTGTGTATTTTTTTTCATACCTTCAATATCCAGGGACGACTACGTTTGTATGGAGAAGAGGTCTTTCACTATTACCCTCTTAACACCTATATTTTTAATATCTATTCTTACCGTTATTTCCCCACGCGTAAAGGAACATATTGCCGTAGCTATGCAGAGAAATGTACATAGCGGCGCGCTCCAAATGTTGGTTGACAACATCTCTGATCACACGAATCTCTGGTTCGGAGAAGGCAGTCGGGCCTTCATAGATGATGCTGCAGGGGTTAGCACTGGACGCCGAGGTGCCCCAGTAGTGGTCGAAGTTACGGTTCCCGTCAACGCCAGGGCATTCGTCGCTCCCGGGGTGGGCTTTGGATCGGGTCTTGCGCCAAAGACGATCCTAATAAGTAAGAATACGATCCTAATAATAAGTAAGAAGACGATCCTAATAAGTTTAAAATAGATTTTAAAATACCTACCAGTAGTGCAAATTCATCATTCGCTTGCCCTTATTCCATTCATTTGGGGTCGGCGCAGCATGTCTTTTTCTTCCATACCTCTCTCTCGCCCGTCATCTCATCATTCACTTGCGTTCGTTTCATATCATCTCTCATACAGTCCATCCACCTTTTCCTCGGTTTTCCTCTCCCGTAAATTCCCTCCACATTCATTCGTAATACCTTTCTCGTCACATGACTTTCATCCCTCCGCATCACATGCCCGTACCACGCTAGGCGATTCGCTCTTACTCAGATGGTTCCCGTGACCTGTCGCCATTTCATCCATCTTGTTCTAATCCGGTTTTTTACGTCACGGTCAATATCGCCATCGCACTGTACCAGAGAACCGAATTACTTGAAGTCGGAGCAGACCGGCAACGTAACGCCATCGAGTTCCATGGCAGCGAAACTGGGGAGACCGCCGAAATCGCAGAACATATGTTCAGGTTTAGATCTACTGACCAGTAGTGCAAATTATCACTTCCTTATTGCTAATAAAACGTTGTTCGATTGAATTAATGATTGTTTATTTGCGGGATATGGGTTTTACAATAAGTTGTTACAATTTTAATTACTTATATAGTTCACCATACTACTTACACTACAACTTACTTACTTACTTACTTACTTATACATACTTATTATATATAGTTACTTATATATACTTATTAAATTAACAAAGTAACGACACCACTTTTCACTCTGGAAGCAACATCGAGATTCTTGGAGCCTTAGATTTACAAGAACACCACTATAATTATCAAACTGCGGTCTAATAGTTACCTATGCATGTCTTAACCTAATAAGACGTCACGTACATAAGTAAGTACTTACTCGGTAGTATCGTCAAAGTTTGTTTTTCAAATGATTAATTAAACATTATGTAAATAAACGATGGGCGAACGCGATGCAGGTTTTAAAATATGAATAGAAAAAACTTGCAAAGTCATGCTGATTGTGATCTTACAAAAGCTTTAAGGGCAAAGGTTATCACGATCTTACCTCATGATGTGTATACTCATAACCGTCAGGGTTAGCGAGCGGAATTATGACCCAGTCAATATCCTGGGTTAATTGGCTGTCCACGGCATCAACCACTAACTGATTTATGATGTAGAGGGCTACCGGAGTAGTAACCCATTCCCTGGCATGGACCATGGCGTCGATAATGATGACCGGTTTTCTCAGGTCCTCAAAGCGTGTGGTCGAGATCCTCACGTATTTAATCTGTCGTCCTTCATAACTGAGGGCGGGGTTCATTACTGTTACTAAATTGGGATACTGTGCTGCTAGTTCGTCCAAGTGGTCGTTGATCTAGAAACGAGTAAGTATATATTTTTTAGGGTTTCGTAGTCACCTAGATTATCTAGAAACCCTTATAGTTTCGCCATGTCCGTCTGTCTGTCTGTCCGAGGCTTTGCTCCTTGATCGTTAGTGCTAGAAAGCTGCAATTTGGCATGGATACATAAATCATGCATTGCGACAAAACGGTAAAATAAAAAGTATAAAGTAATTTTACCTCCCATACAAAAAGTTTTTTTTTGAATTTTTTTTATTGCTTTGTTCCAATAGTGTGGGGTATCGTTTTATAGGTCTATTAAAACGAAGAAGGGTCTCCTAAAATAAATTTTTGATATAGTTAATATTTTCGGAAATATGCGCTCCGAAAGAAAAAAAATATGTGTCCCCCCCCTCTAACTTTTGAACCACGGGTCCAAAAAATATGAATAAAATAGTGAAACAAGAGCTTAATAAATACTTTCAATGAAAACTATAGTCGTTTTTGAGTTATTGCAAAAAATCTTCTTTTCTTAGTAAAAAGACGTGAGTAGTAGAGATGTGCGCCGATGGCAAAATCATCGGCGGCGGCGTCCGATGATTTTATGACCGGCGGCGGCGGCGTGATCGGCGTGAAATCAGCGTGGCATAATTTTTGATACTGCATGAGAACGTGGCTGTAGAAACTCTATATTAAAGCCTTCTGAGTATTTACTAGGCTATCCAAAACATATTATGTGTGTTTTCCAAATTATTGCCGAAAATTATATCCCATCATGACACTTGGCAACCATTTATTACCAATACCAACCTAACGGTTACCAACGGTATGTTTAAATATTAAAATAAAAAGGATACTTTAAAACGCTACATTTTAGGCAGTATTTTTAAGTATAAAAATACTGCCTAAAATGTACCAAGTATGGTCAAGCAGATCTTGTCAGTAGAAAATGCGGCAAATTTGAAAAATGTAGGCGCGAAGGAATATCGTCCCATAGAAAATTTGAATTTCGCGCCTTTTTTCACTGACTAGATTTGCTTGACCAGCTATACTTACTTTGTAAGTGGAATACAAATAAAACAAAAAAAATCTTTATAAGTTAAGTCTTAAATCTATGTATAATGACTTTTCCCAGCCGCTGTCGCCTCACCTAGGATTTGTTACGAAATAATGATGAACTACATACTTTACATTTGTCTGAACTGAAGTTTAACAGAAATGTAATGTTAGATTAAAGATGTCATCGTTTTCCAAAGAAAACGTCTCTGGCAGGTAGATTCGCTCAACAGAATGTCTTTGAAGTGTCCCGTTTTATGGAATACTAAGGTCTACTTTGTTTTCTTTACTGCTAGCTTAGTGATGATAGTTGGTGATTTAAGTTCCTATAAGTAGGTATAATTGTTTCTCTTCTTCTTCTTTTTCTCCGTCGAATTACTCTTGACAGAGCAGTCGTGGTCACGTTGAACGACGAATGATTCTACGCCAGTTCTCCCTGGCAGATACTTCTCTGGCACATGTGTTAAGTGGGGTGTTGGTAAGGGCTTTTATCTGATCCGTCCAACGCATTGGGGAACGTCCTCTTGACCTACAGCCATTGACCCGTCCCTGGACAACAAGTCTCTCCATGGCCTGCTCTCCACGTCGCGTCACATGTCCGAAGTATCTGAGGATACACGCTCTGACCGTAGCTGAGAGCCTCTCTTTCACTTTAAGTTCTTCAAGTATGGAGGCGTTTGTACGGTGTTGTGTCCAAGATACTCGCAGCATAATTGTTTAAGTATAGCTTATTGTGAAGCTTTAAACTGATTTTTATAATTTTGATTGAAATATATATTGTTAAGTAAAAGAAGCTGATAATCACCATAAAATAACTAAGAATTGATCGTGTGTAATTTTAAATGAAATTGTATATTATATGATAAATAAATAAATCATATTTATCATCAGAAATGAGGCCATCCGCAGCAGAACCAAAGTAACCGATGTAGCCCTCCGAATCGCTAAACTTAAGTGGCAGTGGGCGGGGCACATTGGCCGTAGAACCGATGGCCGTTGGGGTGGAAAGGTTCTCGAGTGGCGACCACGTACCGGAAGACGCAGGGTGGGTAGACCCCCCACAAGGTGGACTGACGACCTGGTTAAGGTCGCAGGAGTCCGCTGGATGCGGGTGGCGCAAGACCGGTCATTGTGGCACTCTTTGGGGGAGGCCTATCTCCAGCAGTGGAGGTCCTCTGGCTGATATGATGATGATGATACAATTTCATTTACGTTCTACAAAAAAGCAGTGCGAAAAAATATCAAATAATGACCTGAGATCCAGAAACTAGATCTTGTTTAAATTAACACTAAATCGTTATCACAGCTAACACCGCAACGACAAAAATGATGCTAATTTTGTTCACCGGCAAATAATAAGCGAAAAAGCATAAGGATCTTTAAATTATACCTCTGATACTATATATTCACTACGCAACATGGAATAAGACACGATAGGTATCAAATTTTCCCACGCCGGTTACATTATACGCCGGTCAAATTTATCGGCGGCGGCGGCGTGGAAAAATCGTCGGCGGCGGCGGCGCGGCGCACATGTCTAGTGAGTAGGTACTTACAAAGCGCTGCAAATACTCCCTTATGATACTTACTAAACTCTAAATCATAATTAGATTCCAAAAAATGTTGCCACTGCAATAATTTGTTTGTAAAATAGTAAATTCCTTTTTATAAATAAATACGCTAAGATAATTTATTTATTGGTAATTTTACGCCTACGATTTAAAAAAGTACTTTTATTTA
This sequence comes from Cydia splendana, assembly GCF_910591565.1. Lineage (NCBI taxonomy): Eukaryota > Metazoa > Arthropoda > Insecta > Lepidoptera > Tortricidae > Cydia > Cydia splendana. Next base: position 9,345,525 of record NC_085977.1, read on the forward strand.
CTTATTTTTACATAAATACAAGACGCGCTAGTAAAAAGTGGCAACATTGTATTACTTTTTTTTTAATCTAATTATGATTTAGAGTATAATAGGCCCCGTTAGGCTTATTTTGACAGAATGGTAACTATTACGAAACCCTAGATTGAGCATGGCCCGACATGCTTTTGGTTGTTTATTATTTCGTAGTTTCACAGTGCCTTGTTTTTACTGTAATGCTGTGTTACTTATTTGATCAATAAAAAAATAGGTACAAGTAGCATTTAAATAGTAAGTATAGGCAATAATTAAAGGCATATTATTAAATTACTGAGCTACCTACCTCTTGGTACCTGTAAAAAGTATCCCAACCGATGTCTCGCCCGCTGCGTTTGGCTGATGCTCTAGCAGCTTCAATTTGGTCGTCTTCATTACGGAAAGCGCTGTTAAATAATGATATTACTTACTTAAACGAGACTTATTATTAAGGAAATCCTTTGCATTTTTTTATTACTAACTTGTTTCGGTCACAAAGAGATCTTCGAGGCTCTACCTATTCTAATTTTGCAGTGGAAAAAAATACTACTGCTATAGCTATCCGGGGCCCTTGTTATGTATGACTCACTCTAGAACGGTCCGGGCCCGGGACGACACTTACTTTTCTATGACAAGTGATCGGTGTTCACGTGATGTTTCTAAGTATAAAAAACTGAAGTGTCGGACGCCTCGGCCCTGGCCCGTAGGTTTATAAAACCTTTCAAGATCTCTAAATTAGCAGCGGTTTAGTAGGATGCATACATTTCAGCACTTACTCGGCTAGATTATCAATCACTTTCTTATACGTGATCTGTCGCTCGTCGAAGTAGTGCAGCCATTGTTGTTTTACTTCAGGAGACAGTCGCACCAAAGCTTGAAGCTGGTCCGTTTCCACGGATGGTTTTGCAGAAAGGATATCCAACTTGGAGTCAAGTGACTCTATTTCCAGGGCGTGCCCAGATATTTGGAACAGTTGGTGTCTGAAATCAACATTTACTCCATAGTTAATACAGAAAACGAAAGATAGCAACATATTTTTTAATAAAATATTTCTTACCCTTCGTATTTTTCATGGCGTCCGTAGCCTAATGCCAGGAACGCAAGGAAACAGATGACCGATCGCTTCATTCTACCCAAACTGACTGCTGTCACGCAAAGATTAGTAGTTTATTTTCAACATAATTATTAAGAGATTATTAACCAAGATTATTCACAGTTATTGGCATTTTTATCATTGTTTAATCTAATCCGGTTGTTAACAATTAACAACATAAGCCTTATTGAGCTTACTGTACTGTGCATTGTGCAACTAGGTCGATCTGTGTAAAATTGTCCTATAATATTTTATTTATTTACATAAGTACTATGAGTATGTGAGGTCTGCAATTAAAGAGTATTGTATTGTATTGTATATCAATCATCGTCATCATCATCATGAAAGACTTATTTTTACAATACAAAAGGACGGTGACTGTTTGATTGTATTTTTTTGACTTAATCTTAATATTCTAGTCTCATTTTAAGAACTTTAACATTCTATTCTTTGCTCCATCGTTACATTTAGTTGGCCCTACCTATAACCTCGTCTCATCAAAATGTCTTTGGTACTTATGCCATATCTAGTTTTTCACAAGAAATGTTTATATACTTACTATGGCCTACCTATACCTACACGGTGGCCAAAAAATAAGTGCATTTCCGTTGTCAGGGAGGTTTTGGGATTATACTGAGCAACTTTTACTATGGGACCAACACCGAAATCGCGAAAAAAAAAATTTACCCTCCCATAGAAAATGGACCAGCCAAAATGTATGAAACAGCCAAATTTTTTGCCAAGCCAAGTTGTCCAGTATAATCCCATCAAGACCTCCCTGGCAACGGGAATGCACTTATTTTTGGGCCACCCTGTATATATCAGATTAATAAGCTTTGGATTATAATAAAGACTATAAAAATGATGAATACGTGTGGTGATAGCTCACTTGATATGGTATGGGGACAAACAAGTAAAACAAACATCATGTTTTGTAATAAGTTATATTGACCTATTTAAAGCACTCTTGTGCTTGTTACTAAATATTATATTACTACTTACACACGCAAAATATAGGCCCATTCAAAATATCTATCATCTGAATGTACCTTTATTTAAAACTTCTTAATACATATTTCCAATACATATTTCTAAGAGTGTGTTTAAATCCAGAATGTCTCCACGCATAAATTAAAGGATCTAATAGACAATTGCTTACTCCTAATAAATACAAAGGTCCTAATGTTAACATTTCTAGAGGAATGCAGTCGTACCCGTTGGTCATAATATCACATTTAACATAAACAATTATTGTTACATAATATGGAGCCCAAGTTCCAACAAAGCATGCTGTAACCAATAGCACAGTCTTGACAGCTTTCAACTTACTCGGGTGCGAATCAACAGCCTTCGCTTTTCCGTAGTAACTAGAGATCGCTTGAAATTTTTGTTTTAACTTATTTCCGATTCTCTTTTCTTCTACATTTTTCTTGCTTAGTTCATGCATTTCTAAAGAGTTTCCAGCTTTTTCTGTTATAATTTCTTTAGATACTGTTATAGTGACCGTCGTTTTCGATTTTTCGTCAACATTGCTGGAGCTGCTGTCTTCAGCTTCAGTTGTTTCGAACGCTTTGTTGACAAACGCAATATTATAATTGTAGCTTTCTTTGATTTCTCTGATTCTATCTACAGTTTTTACAGCACGGTGGAGAATAAGAAAGTACAAAACGCAAACCATAATGATGACTGATAGTACAACGACAGATAGTATGATCAGCAGGGCTCTCGGGAATAGTGCAACGTACCAGCATCTATAGTTGGTGAAGGTCTGGCCTGTCCAACCCATGGCCGGTAAGCTTGCGACAAATATTCCTGTAAAATTTTGTTATGATAGTCTTTACATGGACTTTACCTTTAAATATCGTGTGTTAGACAAACAACAAAATAGTGCAGTGAAGAAACTACCAGATTTTAGGTACAAAGTAGCTAGTATTCGTAAAACTACGTTAACACCTAGGTATAATTAGCAGACATCGTCCATTTTATAGCATTTTCGGTGCAGCGGAGTGGTGTTAACGGAATTGGTAGAAACAATTTCAACCCTAATGATTAATTAGCGTTAATTAGGTTAATATTAACCTTAATTTACCATTTAAGTTGGAATTATCTATACCAATTCCGTTAACACCACTCTGCTGCACCAAAAATGCTATAAAATTTACGATGTCTGATAATTAGTAAGCACCCGTAAAATATAGTTTATTGCGTCGTGTAGGTAAAGGAGCAGACGATTTATTAAATAAGTCTACTTAGAGTTGGTGGCCTATTGGTAAAGCGGAGGTTTTGAGTTCGAACCCGTCTCGTAATAATGAGTTCCCTGGAACGTATGTACAGCTACAGATAGTTGACTTCCCTGCAAACAAATTTATATTTATAACAAATTTGTAAAATATGCAGGGGGTCAGTTATCTCTGCAGCTGACTGTACATAAGAAAAGACAAATTACAAAACATTTTTCCAGTTGCTCTTTGGTGAACAAAAATATGGATAGGTATCTATCTAACCAGATTAATCCCAAATAAGGCCTAGATTTCCCTTCCGGCTGCTTTTGTAAAAAACAGTACCTGCACCGTTTTGGTTGCCAAAAAGCGAGAAACCTATGCATTTTTTGTATTGTGTTGTTTAGGTTGAACTTGAACCTTGCAACCAAAAAAGGATGAGGACCAACCAGGATACAATACATGCAAATACTCTACCAACGCTACCTAGCGTAAGGAAAAGCAAAATAGGATAACCAACGACGCATAAACTATATATCTAAGTAGGTAATCGACTCTACAGAGAGAACTGTCATTAAACAATATATTAAAATTATTTCTCTATATGTTTCGTCATGGATAGGATTTAGGAGAATTACTGCCCTAGTATGTTCCAACTATTGGTGAACTCTCCCGGGACATGTACAGCTAGAACCAGATAAGTAAGAAGCATTGATACTCCAATATTTCTTGAACATAGTTCGGACTGTCTTTTGGAAACCTTTGTGCCACCATGCGTAAATAAGTGGATTTAATATGCTGTTTAAAAATGCTAAGGTAGGAATGCTACCTCCGAGCGCAATTCTGTACTGCATACACCTAGGGTTTGTCAATTTGTCTTCACAGAGTACAAAACAAGTGACGGTAACAAAATAAGGGAGCCAAGTGAATAGTAAACTGCCCGTAGTGAGCATTACTACGGTTATAGCTCGCCATTTGTTAGCTTCTTTTGGCTTCGGTGGGGGCTTTTCTTTACAAAACTTATTCAGTATTGATTTACTTGTATATCGTTTTGACTTTGAACTTGAGGATGGGATGCTTGCTATAGAATAGTTCGAATCAATAGTGAAAACGCTTAACTTGGAGTCTTCGTATTGACTCTTAAGCATTTCTTTGCTATTTTCCAAGTTTTTATTATAAGAACGGTCATCTGTGCCATTAAAACTATCATTATTAAGATCACCAATGCTTTTAGATTTTTCAGTTTTTCTTGTAAATGTCCTTTTCTTCGAGTTATCACATATAGCATTAAAAGACGCACACCGTCTCATTGAGGTTTTTTGGGGTTTTGTAGGGAAAGTTCTATTGAGGTTAGTATTGCCACGATATATTCTGAGTCTTGGTGTCTCATTTGAGTTTGAATTAAAATTAACGGACTTTTCAGCTGCTTTTATCTCCTTGACGTTCTTAAGTGCACGAACTAATATTATAGAATATAGTATAGTCACAAGTATGATAGGTATTAAACTTAAGGAGGAGTTAAAAAGTATGAGTGCGCCAGGGAAGAGTGCGTGGTAGTAACATCTAGTGTATAATAGCTCGTTATTGACCCATCCGGTGGCCGGCATAAATCCGAGGATGAGACCTGCAAAACGTTAGATACTCTGCGTTAAGTTAACACACAAAATTTACACAGTACAAATAAGAAAAGCATTAATTACCTACTTATAATAGCACATAGATACCTACAAGCAAAGATAAGGTAGATGTACACTCAGCTGCAAATGGCATGGCCATTTTATGAATGAATTCCATTCATAAAGTGGGTATGCACTTTTGCAGCTCGCTGTACCTACAAAGAGTTTATAAGTCATTGACGGGTACATTCAACATCCAAAAATATGTGATTTGAGTTTGGATAAGCTTACTTACTTAGAGCCAGTTGCACCAACCGCATTTTAGCGGACTGATCAACGTCACTTAGCAGTGAACTATGTTTAACTTGCCATACAATAAAATTTAGCAAACACTTTAATGATGAAAGACGGATTGGTGCAACCGACTCTTACTATGTTAGTGTTATTTTCCACGTAAGGGCAATATCTCTGGAAGTTACGAATACCTAAGTGACTTAGTTGATATTAAACTTTAATATTAACTAAGTCACTTTAATAATTAAAGGAACATTTTGAACTTCATCGCCTCAAACGGGATTCGGGTCCCCGTCAGCTCAGCTACTAGCATACAGCCTTCGGTAGGATGGTATTCCACCTGTCCAATTCTTTGTCCAATGTGTATTTTGCATCTCAAATTTTGATTAGTGAGACGTAATGCACATGGGACCAAGATATTGGACAAGTGGAACCGACAAGCTCAGTTGGAACGAATGCAGTCGCCACTATCCAAATGTGGCTTCGAATCCAGGCGGCCAATCTTGAAAAAGTTCCTTTCAAATGAAAACATAAACACATAAAAAATATATGGATCTTCTTACCAATCATCCAAATGATAACAATGGCAATCCTGACTCTTGTTGTGTTAAAGTATCTTTGGTAGTATAAGCCGTGTAGTATGTAGAAATAGCGGTCGACGGCTATCAGCCCCACACTGAATATGGACACAATCGCCGGGCACACGATCATACCTGGAGATAATATGGTTGGTAAGTAAATTTTGATGAAACTGTAAGCGCCACTTGCACTATCCCACTAGCCCGGAGTTAACCGGTTAAACCGCCAACCCTGCAGTGTCAAATTGTACTGGTAACCATGGTAGCTCCAGGTTTAACCGGTTAATCCCGGGTTAGTTGGATGGTGCAAGTGGCCCTAAGTAGAAAAATACAGGGGCCTATTGCATAATAAAATAATTTTGATGAAACTAATAATAACAGCATGATGATAATAACAGCAAGAGCAGAACACTTGTGAAGGGATCCATGCTAATCAAACCCTGGTAGTCGAATTTTATTATTTACTATGCAGCGCGACATCGCACGCGGCGCCGCACGCCGCTCGGCGGCACCGCGCGCGACACCGCAAAATTTTGCGGTGCGGCGGGCGACGCCGCAGAGCGGTTTGCCGCCCGGCGGCGGAGACGTCGCACCGCTGACATGTGGCCGCGGGCCCTAAGTAGAAAAATACAGGGGCCCTTCGCATAATAAAATACAAGCTATTACTATTAGTGATTTTGGATATAAAGTCACTAATAGTATTTAGCTTGTATTTTATTATGCAATAGGCCCCTGGCTGTTGCATTCAGAAGGGATCTAATGAAGGCAAATGATAGAGGACCTTAAATGCTACCGATTTGAACCCAAGTATTTTCGGCGAAAATTAATAACCTACGAAGGTAACGAAATTTAGCTCCTTAGATAATGTGGGTAATAATATTAATAATTAGGAGATTCTGGTCTCCTAACCATTTTTAGGGTTCCGTACCCAAAGGGTAAAACGGGACCCTATTACTAAGACTTCACTGTCCGTCCGTCCGTCCGTCTGTCACCAGGCTGTATCTCACGAACCGTGATAGCTAGACAGTTGAAATTTTCACAGATGATGTATTTCTGTTGCCGCTATAACAACAAATACTAAAAACAGAATAAAATAAAGATTTAAATGGGGCTCCCATACAACAAACGTGATTTTTGACCAAAGTTAAGCAACGTCGGGAGTGGTCAGTACTTGGATGGGTGACCGTTTTTTGTTTGCTTTTTTTTCTTTTTTTTTTGCATTATGGTACGGAACCCTTCGTGCGCGAGTCCGACTCGCACTTGCCCGGTTTTTTTTTATAATCAAATGACAAAAGTTTAGTTAGCACGGTTCAATAAAACACAGAATCAATGATTTCTCTGAAACCATTAATCAGGAGCTCTAAAGGTCCTCTTTCATTGGCAAGTTACTTTAACTTATATCATGACTGACCTAAAGATGTTTGATTAGTCATAAGAGCGACTTTATCTATATATTTATTAGTTGCATTTTATAATTATTAATGTATTATCATTCTTTTTGCTTGTATGTAAATTTAATGTTGACGTGGAAAAGTGCCCTTGTGCCCTGAATAAATGTTGAAGTTGAAGTGTCGTCACGATTTCGTTTATTCTTCATAAATTTCTTGGTGGCAAACAAATCGTTTTAACGTTTAATAAATAACTGGACACTTGGACAGTTACATTTCTGAAAAAAAAAAAATACTAACCTAATGAATAGGGGTATTCATAAAACTTTACGGGCCTGATTTAGTTAAATTATGTTTTATCCCTTTCTTACAAATACATAAGACAAAATGACAGAGAGAGTCAGAATGACAAACGATAAACGATTTAAGTATTAGCTAACCGAGGTTAGTACTTTGTAGCGCGTTTATGAATAAGGGGGTACCTAAGTATGTAGGTGAGTTTAAAGTTTAGTTAACTGTCTCTTTTGAACTTGCGTCTTTTTCGGAACCATTCTAATTAAAATTTGTACAGCCCTATATATCAATGGAAAAAACTGAGATAGAATCATACTTCGTAACTCCTAATCTTTATTAAGTACGCCAGGACGTAGGTAGTAATAACAAATGCCTTTCGAAAGAAACTAACCAGATACATAAATTATGTACTTTATTGCTTATGCAATCTATACAAATGGCTGACCATAGTGTGTGTGACCAGATTTATATCTGTCGCATCTCTCTTAATGGTTTACGAGACCAGCTTAATTTACATATTAAGCACCTACTTAGGAACCTATTTATCTCGAGTTGATTCTCAAATGACAGTAAAATTATAATCGTAATTAAGATTTTTTTTATATTACGTCGGTGGCAAACAAGGACTCGGCCAGCATGGTATTAGTGATTATACAGGATGTCCCTAGCCACTGGACAAAGCCGAAATGTACATTGTTCATTAGGGTATTTAGAACCAGTAAGTACGTATACAAAGTATCATAAATCATAACAATCGGTGTAGAGGTGTCGAAGAAATTAACAAATCACGATTTTTTTACTTTAGAGCAACCTGTATGTGTTAGTAGCTCCTGAGGTAATTTAAATAGTTGAAACCTTCTTCGACCGTTTTGATTATCTTTTTTATTTATGACATTAATAAGATTCTGACTTTTGACAAATGTCATCATTGCCGCACATTTTCAAACAAATTGTCAAAAGCACTGCCAATGATTAATACAGTATGTTTCTTTTTGTTGTCGGTTATTGGAAATAAGTTTTGTTTGATAAATTAATTTCTTATCTTTTGTTTTGATTAAAAAAATATTACCGTTAGAGCATTTCTGAGAAGTAACCCTACGTGGGATTTCAGGGTTTGTCCAATGGCTAAGGTCACCCTGTATTTGTATAAGAGGTTTCGGCTTATGGAGTAGTGTTGGTAGGGCTACGGGCCACTACGAATAGACTCGCTCGCACTTGTAGGTACGTACAACTGACAATATATACAAAACTACTTACTGATTATAAGTAGGTACCTCAAAGTTGTTGACTTACCAATTTGAAATATGCACAGTGGGTTGGAGGCCATGGAGTTGTCAATTATAGCCCCGAAGATGATGGCAGCGCCGATGATCGTGTCCGCCAGCGACACATTTCCTAGCAGGAGGTAGGTGCTCTTGGGCTGTTGGCCTGGAAACATTTTATGGTGTTTTTGAAGGTAGGCACTTCCTTAAATATAGGATGTCACTTTCGAGGAAAATCACTTTCTCGGAATGTGACTTTGTTTCTAAAACGCGGATAACGTTGCAGTAAAATGTTAAGAAATAAAAGGGGGCAAAATTCTTGAATGCAGCGACCATTTTTTTGTTTAGTGTTTTTATTTTACTACTTTGTGGACACTAATTAGCCGTTTTTTTCTTAGTCTTCACCCAAGCAATCTGAGTTTAATTGAACCTTATATATACGAAGTTTAGCTGGATAGGTACCACCGATGTATTCTTTTGAATTACGTCACTTTCATACATGGGCAAGTATTTATAAATTATACCTAAGCATATATTTGCCTAAAGGATCGGGAAATAGGTATGTCACTACACAAGAATTTCATTAAGTACAGTTGACCCAAACATTAGTTCGATTAGCCTGAACGTATTGAACGTGGCGCACGTTCACTTATGATATATTTTACAGTATATATAGGTAAGTAACAAGATGTCTACATGTTATCACCTCGTAAAGCTTATTTAACTAAAATATTAGTAGGTAACCGTTACCGTGTCAAACTTGATCTTGGATCTAAAATTGTAAGTTGATATGAAATAGGTAAGTAAATTAATGCATGACACCATACAAGCTGCTTGACCTTGGCTATTCTAAGTAGGTATTCAAACAGAAAACATATCGAAGACGTACCTCGTCGCAGTATCAGGCCGCTGGATATAACAACAATTAAATTACTTAGAATTATCAATGTACCGACAACGTATGCCACACTTTTGTACGCAATCAACTGTTCCTTTTCCTTCGTCCTGTAGGCTTCGTACAAATCGAAGAGTGTCTCTTGCTGCACTACACTTTGGTTTGTCACATTCGCAACACTAACGTTGAAGAAGTTAGCCACTTGCTTAATCAAAGTCTCATTAGTCACATATTCCATAATAGGTGATGCTGTGTTGTTCTCCATAACTTGTATGTAAACACTGTTGGCGCTCTAGCCTTATGAATCAGAATCTCAAATACCGCTTCACAATTTATCTTTTTAGATCGTATAATGGCCCGCTGGACGCGCATGTCAATACCGGTAACTGGCTAACGAATGAGTGTATGCCAAATATTCCGCATCTTAAGGAAAGAGGATAAGCTTGATGTTAGAGTTTTGTTTATTTTAATGAGATGATTTACATATTTGTGGATCCGTAGGCAGCGTAGGAGATTGTTATGATTTCTTCTGAGTTTCCGCATTACTTGACGATGGCGAGCGGACCTTTCCTATGGCTTTTTTATTTGTGGCTGCTATGGTGACTCGTGCGTTTGAATAATGTCGCCATTAGTATAATGATACGCGATTTGTTTTAATTATGGAAGGCCCTGTTCGCATATTCTTGGTATAAACGACTTACGGGACCTTACAAACAATGATTTTCTTTCTGATGGTAGGTAGTTTGTTATATCTACACTTTTAAGCGGTTACCCACATAGGTAGTTAGTTGATGTTGCCTGTTATTGCCAATTACTGTAATGAGCGCGCTTTAGTGCCCTGCTTTGAATACAAATTTGATGATCTTGTGCAAATAAAATGTTGCTTAGTACCTACTACCTCTATTCGCTGAATGAGATCTAAGTACAAATATATAAATTCAAGATGAAGCTTGGCCGGATGGTTAGCTATTAAAGGTAGGTACCTGAAATGAATCGATCATCTAGTTATTTGATTTAATTATATTTGTAAGTAGGTAGGTTCTTACTGACACACCTGCAACCAGGTTGATCTGGAATGTAACAAGTAAACTAATTACGTCGTAGGTACAGGTACTATCATCTATAAGTACTTACAACTATGCATAGTCTAATAAAACATGGTCTTCCATTCCCAGAGTGACACGGGCCTACGTCACAACAACATGGCCGCTATATATAGCGCTATCGCATATTATCATATAGCGCTGTCGCATGATGACGTAGGCCCGTGTCAGTTAGGTGAGCTAGAAAAGACGGGAATGGAGTACCAGGCGGAGTATATGTGACGTCCCACGGTCAAAGGTACCTTATGGCGGGTATGGAGTTATGCATACCCCAGTAATCTACAATAAATAAGCTATCGATAACACAAAAGATCAACCTTCTAGGTTGCGTAGTTACAGAGATATGATTTTTTGAAAATAATGTTGTGAAATTAGCAACTTTACGATAGAGAAGTTTTAAGTTTAGCCGCCTAAAAAACTATGTTCCTGAAGTAAGTTACATAGTTGACTACAAATAATAATACCTTATATATGTGAGATTAAAAAAATATTGCGACTTGTTCTGTAATGCAAATAGAAACTTTTGATATCGACTGATTTATGTGTATACTAGCCAATCTCTTGAAAATAAAGTTTTATTTCATTTTCACGATTGATTGCAATGAGCTCTCAAGATTTAAATTCTATCTATTAGAAAACGACACTGACAGACAGTTTAAGCAAAAAACAATACCGATTTAGAGGTGAAAATGTATTTTCTGACTTTTTCATATAAAATCACAAAATTGAATATTTTTACTTTTAATGTGACACACAATCAATTTTTCTGAGCACATATGAAAGAAATTCTGTCATTCAAATGAAATAAATCCTAAAACCCCAACTAAATACTATATTTAACCCCTTATGCCACTTTAAACTTACATAACAATAACAGTATTTGCTCCATACATTTACGAAAAGGTACCTTATGGAAATAAATCTAATAATACATCACTACAAAATATCAATCATATTACAGTTTATCTTTTATGAATAGAAAATATTAATTTACATTAAACTGCCCCAAATTTAATTAGTTCTTCGTCATAATAATCTTAAAAAAGACCAATAATTTGTATGTAATGAAAAGGTACCTTGTGATTAAGTTACATGATGAGGCATGATGATGATGGAACAGTTAGGATAAACTAATAATATTTTGGGGTTAAGATGGTATAAATCGTCTATTTCTTATCAATAATATATTTCGGTTGCTATTGAAGATAAGCGGCATTGAGGTTCAATGACCTCAGATATTCCATAAGGTAATGCGTCGGGTATTGGCATTTTTCAGCAAACCAATGGCTGATTTACTGCATGCGACCAAACCAAATGAAGATTATTCTAGTTAAGAAAGACTTGACGAGAGTAACTTTGGTATAATAGCAGGCTACTTGGATTTGTGATGTCGGTCTATGTACGGTTATAATATTTGCGAGGCGCCCCAACCAGAACTGAAATTATCAAATTAGTTTTGCAGAATGCTAATACAGTTCTCTACCAAACTTCTTTTCCCGTATTGACTAGTTTTTTTGGGAATTTTCAATCTTTTTTCCATAAGGTACCTTTTCTACTAAACTCTGAGACGACATTACTAGGCTTATAACTAACTTATAACAAAAATAAAAACAGGTAAACAAACTTTACGCATTAAGGTTTCAGATCACACAATAAAAAAAAATTGAGCATTTTTTCACCTCTTTACAAAACATTTCATATCTCCGAAACTAGAAACCCTCATAAGGTACCTTTTCCCGTGGAACGTCACATATTATTATACCATGCAACTATGTACCTATATTAAAATGCATACCTACATAACTTATGACTGTATGTAGGTATGTTATGTTCCGAATTGATATTAATCTTAATCATTATCTACTCGTAAACAGCTTAGAAGTCGGTAACTCCCTTACTTTTCACTTAAATATTAATTTTTAGGGTTCCGTAGTCAACTAGGAACACTTAGGCGTCGTTTCCACCAGAGATGTGCGAGGATGCGTAGCGAGGGACGAGTTTGTCATGAACCAATAGAAACAATTCATTTACCTATCCTCGCTCAGCGTAGCTCTAGCTAGTGGAAACAAGGGAATTAAAGGCCCCAGTACACAATGGGCCATCGCCGGCCACTCCAAGGGACGCAGCCATGCGGTAGAATGAGATAGCAATATCACTTGCTCCCTCTAACGCATAAATGCGTCCCTTGGAGTGGCCGGCGATGGCCCATTGTGTACTGGGGCCTTAAGAATGCGTTGTGCGAAGAATGCGTTGCGAGGTACGGACGAAAAACTATCACCGCACCTCGCTTGCTTATTTGAAAAGAGCCCGCTAGACACACTCGCGACAAATCCTCGCACATCTCTGATAGAAACATGGTACGTGTTTTAAAATTCGCCACTCAATGCGATTTTCCTATTTTTCGCAATTGCATCGTAAATAACTAATATGAATATATAAATACAGTCAACATCCCTAGTTTATTTTTACGTCCACAATACACAATTAAATTGACAATTTATAGTTTGTCAAAGAACTGTCTCATTTCAATCATAGACAGAGAGAATCATACTATCTTTGTCTTACACTAGTACTAGCACCCAAAAGAAAAGGATGAGTACCTATCGTTTTCCTGGTTCTTACTGACTGACAAATTGGTTTGACCAACTATATCTAATATATATTATATACAGTCTTTATACAGTCCACTTCCCCAGTTTATTTTTACGTCCACAACACACAATTAAATTGACAATTTAATTAGACTGCGATAAATGTCCAGTCTGGACCAAAGAATATAATAATATATGGTCTGACACTGCTCTACAGCGTTTTCGTACTTATCTTGAACAGACTTCATTTTAACATCCTGTCAAAATGACATCTCTTTGACAGATCTACGATATAACATAACCTCTATTGCATAAATTTCATTTGCAGTGTAATTTATTTAGATTAATTATAATAAAAACCACTGGTTTTTAGACTTTACCCGGAACAGTTATAGAAATGTTTAATTTTTCTATTTTAAGACAATTCTCAAGGTGCTTTATTCATTTAGTTATAATTTATGATCAAATCGTATTGTTTACTGTAACATTTTCACCCGAGTTATTTTTCAGATTGTCGATATGCCCTGCGGCTAAGGTACAACTAACTCGAAATATTTCCACGACAACAGCCATTCAATTCAAAGTAACTGATTATTTATGGTAAGTTCTCAGTAGTAAGTCTTGAGTACCTGTGTGGGTATTAGTCTTTTCATATATCTACAATAATACCAAAACTTTTATCATATCTTTCAAGTGCGGAACCAATGAAGAAAAAGAAAAAAATCGATCCAGCCATAGTGAAGGCGCGTGAAGAACGTCGCCGAAAAAAAATAGAAAAGCAGATCCGGAGGCTTGAGAAGAATGCAAGACAGCTTAAGCCAATAGACGAATTGGAAGTGCCATTACATCTCATGGATCAGATAAAGTAAGTGATAGTAATAAATGTAATGTTTTGTTTTTGGAGTATAATGGAAGTTGCTTTAAAAATAAATAATACATTTTTGTTTAATGCTTTGAACTTTGCACCTATTATAAATAATACACCATTGTAAACCTTGTTGGAATGCATGAAGGTCTATTATACTGTAGCCATGTGCGTATGTGGATGTCCTTGGCGGTGAAAGGGTTAAAAGTTTCTTTTGGGGCTTTAATCATTTTCATCATTAGTCTAAATATATTATTTTCCTTATTTTGATAAGTACAAAGACCAATACTTAAATCGCTATATTTTATCTAGTTGGTAGTGACACTGCATATGAAGCTAATAACAGAACTGTTTGAATCCTGGTAAGTGTATTTATTTGTGTGCTAAATAATGGTTATGCAGTGATATTTTTGTTTAAATTGTTGGAAATAATAATCAATTTGAAAGTAAACCAATGCAACTCTCTTCGAATTGAGAATTACCTATATATCATTCACTCATATCACTGTTGGGGAGGCCTATACTGCCCTCCTAAGCCGAACAGTGCTATCTCGAAAACAAATTATTTTGAAAATGGAATTCTCAGTTATAGAAACTAAAGTATAAATTATAAATAAATAAAAATAAAATAAAAATAAAAAAATAAAAAGCCTTTTATTTCCTTTTGTTATACATAAGTTTGTTAATATATTTTTGTTGATTTAATTTGTAGGAACCCGTTAGGTGAAGGCCTCTTCCAAAGATATCCATTTTTCACGGTCTTGTGCTATTCTTTTCCAATTTGGACCAGCAATTCTTTTCATGTCTTCCTCCCAGCGCATGTTTGGTTTGCCTTTTCGGCGCTTACCGTCTGGGCCTTTCCAGTTCGTGACTATGGCTGTCCATCTGTGGTCTTTAAGGCGAGCCACATGTCCAGCCCATCTCCATTTTAGCTTTCTAGCGTGTTCTAGAGCATCTATTGCTTTTATTGTTGCTTTTATTTTACTATGTCTTATCTTTTGTATCTTTTTTATGTTCAACATGCTTCGTTCCATTCCCCTCTGGCAAGTAATAATTTTATTTTTTATTTTTTCTGTGAACTTCCATGTCTGGCAAGCATATGTTAAGCTGGGGATGAGGCAGGTGTCCATAGCCTTCTTTTTAAGAGTTATTGGCATGCTACTTTTAAATATTTCTTTATAAGACCAATATTTGTTCCATGTATTTTTGATTCTTCTGTCAACTTCTAGTTCATTGTTCTTGTTGTTGAAACCAATCTGCTTTCCTAAGTATATATAGCTTTCAACATAGTCTAATGGTTTGTTGTCTACAATGATATCTATTTGTTTTGAGTTGGTCATGGTTTTTGTTTTATTTATATTCATCTCCAGTCCTACTTGTTTGCTTGCATTTTGGAGACCATCTATCATGGATTGCAGGTTTCGGGACGATTCCGCGAGCAGCACCAGGTCGTCTGCGAATCTGAGGTGGCTGAGATATTTCCCTTTGATAAATAGGCCTTGGTTTTTCCATTTTAAGCTGCATATGACGTTCTCTAGTACGGCAATGAAAATAGTTGGTGATAAGGGGTCACCTTGACGGACTCCTCTTTCCACTGGAAAGGCCGGACCCATGGTTTCCAGCTTCACTCTGCTGCTGCCTTTTTTGTAGATGTTTTTAAATATATTTATGTATCCACTTTCTATGCCTTGAGTTTTTAGAGTCGTCCATATGTTCTCGTGGGAAACTGTGTCAAACGCCTTTTGGTACTGGTACTGGTACTGGTACTCCATTCCGAGATTCGCGTATGACCTAACTGACACGCGCCTACGTCATCATGCTGTTTACAGGTTCTCAAACTTTGAAATGTGGGAGAATTTTAACCAACGGTGAAAATTATTTTAACGGCATTAATTTTAAGTTATTCATGTAGAAACATAGTAAAATAAAACAAATCTAATGTATTAAATTAAACTTTATTTATCTATACAAGACAAACGTTTAAAAAACTAATTCACAGTTACACATTAATTACCAAGCTTACGACGTGAAAAGTTTGGAAAACACTGCGACTGCTGACACTGAGCGAGAAGGAAATAACAATTAACACGCGTTCGACAAGGATGACGGTCAGGGCATGAAGTTATCTAGATCCGAATTGTCAAATGTCCACAGCGCTATCCTGTGTTGCCAGTAGTATAAACAGAATTACCCGAAAGTCTGAAATTTCTTTCGTGAATCGGAAGATATTGCTAACGAGTAATTAAAAATGACGTATTATTGTAAAATTTAAGCTAAAATACATATAAATGAAAATTATAAAATTATAAAGAAATATTTTAACTTATTAACCATAGGTATAATGTACCCATGTAACATGTTATGTTGAAATAAAGTGGCAATGTTATTGTGACGTAATCGCGTGTCACTCTGGGAATGGAAGACAATGTTTTATTAGACCATGTAAATTAGCAATGCATTTTCTTTTGAGAAAGCGCCACTCGGCTTAGCAGGGCAATATAGCAAGCCTTAAATTGGGACTAAGTAGTCAGAGATTGGAGCCTTGATATTTTCATGAATGGAAAGCGGACTTGATACTTTACCAACTTTATTGTTTTTTTTAGAAAGAGAAAGCGTCCAGAGCCAAAGCTACCAGCAGAAGAAATAGAAGCTCGTGCCCTGCTACAAAAGGACTGGGCCAGGTACAAACGCGAGGAGTACATTGCCACAGTAGCCCAAATTGATAGGATCATGGCATCTCAACGGAGGGCCCTGGATAAGCTGTATGAAGTCTCCGAGGACTTGTATGATGAAGCAATTATGGTGAGAACTGCATTTTAGAATAGTAAAAAAAAAATAGAGTATCTGTGATGCTTGTATTGTAATTTTTTTGTCTGCTTGTTGTTGAATAGTTTAGTTAGGCAAAGCAAAGTAAATTAAAACATCAATTTAGTGGCATTTTAAATGTAGGAAAAATGGTGCCATGTAAGAAATCATCTGATATTCTATTCTTTTTTTAAATGATATAGGAGGCAAATGAGCACACATATCGCCTGATTGTAAACGATTACCGCCGCCCAAAGACACCCGCAACACCAGAGGGGTTGTAAGTACGTTGCCGGTCTTTAATATGGGAGCATGCTCTTTTCTTGAAGGTTCTATAATATTATTCTATTAAGCCCTTTTATGAGTGTATGATGGTCCCTATGACAGTAATTGGTGAAATATGTTTTTACATTGGGTCTGTTGTGTGTCATTTCGGGCCTGTGGCACAGATTATATAATAGTTCTTACGAACAGATACTTATCTCTCAAAGAAAACGCAAATACCTAACTACGTTTTGATACTTACACAAAAATACAATGGAGTGACCTTCAGCGCGCCGCTCTCCGTACCGCGCGCACCTGCACAACGCTAGGGTTGCTGACACTTAGAAATGATAAATAAATACCTACTTAAACAGCGGAGTGTGGCGGAGTGAACTAAAAGGAAAGCTAAACCTAATATTTCGTTTATGCGTCAGTATTTGCGAAATACTCAGTTTAGAAAGGTCATATGAGCCTGCAGTAATACTGCGGATTTACGCCGTTTTATAAACCGCGCAATGATCCCAGCAAGCATTAGTTTTAAAACTTCGTGTAATTTAAAACCACTTTCCAGTTTAAAAGATAAAAAGATAAAAAATAGTTTATTCAAGTAGGCATAAAGTTAACTTACTGTCGTTAAAATAAACATTTACCAAAATAAATTTAAAATTTGCTAACTATTCCAAATAGATAGATATATAATTCCAGTAAAAACTGTACCTTTGTGAATATTCATTAGAAAATAAACATTTTATTCTTATTCTTATATCTAACTATACATTTGTCGTAATAAACATTACATGTTTAATTAAAGAAATTCAATAGTATTTACGTAGCTTGTAACTATCGTAAAAATTGACAGTGTGGCGCGCGGTGACGTACGTGCGTGAGCGCGTGTGGCAACCAACTCGCTCGCTTTTCTACCGTGAACGGGAACAGATTCGTAGGTATAAATACGAGCTCGCGCGGAGAGTTCCATAGGCCTGCCTGTGGTCAGTTTAAGTTTGCCCTTCCATCTTGTTACTCTGGCACTGTGTGCTTCATTTTAATTGTAGTATTTTTATTGGAAAAATAGAGGAGAAGCGCGTGTCTCTCTCTATACAATATGAAGACAGACTTAAGGCCATAAGCCTGGTGCTGTTACACTCATAGTAATCTGTTATATGTTTTTTTTTCCAGCCTGACCTGCAACTGATCCCCTACTCAGTGAAGGGGCCCGTGGCGACCCCACCCATCAAGGGATACGACTCTCCCGACGGCGAGTACATCGACGTGTCTAAGAAGTGGGATAATTAGTGGAAATATTGTAACTTATTGTTAGATGTTAATAAAAATGTTGTTATAGGCACTTTGTTTTTTTGCCTAGCCATGTCACGTCTTAGTCTTAATACAAATATCGAAGTACAATTCCATCTTTATTTTTCTCTCTGTAAGGCCAGGTGTGGGTAAGGGAAACATACTTTGTTTTTCTCGCGGTAAGAGAAACCGTATGAGAAAAGTCCTTCTACATAAATATTTTTACAGTACATTACGGTAAGTAGGAAATCGACACGAGTTGCGAATTACGTTTTCGCACGTGTATTGTACAACGTTTTACAGTACATATGGCCCTTTCTGACATAATTACGTATTGTTCTTCATCCCGCCCTAGGGCGGTAAAGTAGCACCATATGTACTGTAATAGTACATTATTGTCGAGGCTCGGAAGTAGCTACTTGCAGGCTGAGGATTCGTTTTAAACGGACGACCTTGGGAGTCCGTTTAATTGAATCCGAAGCCAGCAAGTAGCCTTCCAGCCGAGTCATATATAGTGCTTTTCTCAAAAATGGTGCAAGAAATATAAATATCATAGAAATATTTTACAAAAGCAACTTTCTTACGTATATATTTTCACAGAAAAAAGTAGAAACAATTGAAAAAATTAGCTTTGCCGCCTTTTTATTTTTTTAATAAAAAAATAGAAGTGTATTTTTCTGCCGAAAATACGCCAACCTATTTGAGACAGCTAAATAGTCGCGGTACTAATCATCTGTTTGGCTGTTTAATGGGCCTGTGCCTTCATTTGATATGGCCATTTCAACTTTTAAAAAGTTTGGAACTCGATAAATAATGGAATTTGTATGCAACATTGCAGTCCCAAAATCGAGACTGCAATGTTTTTAACTTTTTAATTTTTGACTGACCATAAACTACGCGCTTCGCAACCTATTTTTTAAACGGCAATGTCGACTTTGCCGTCCATTTTTGAGAAAAGTTATTTATGAATTAGTTTTATTTTTAGTATTTTCATTTAATTGATTTTTTTATATCTTTAAGTACCTATCTATAGCTGTTTATTTTCCCTACAAGTATCCACCTTCCCCCATAGTTCCTCTTACCCCAACTGACCTTACCTCAAAAAATAGACAAAGAGTTATATTTTCAAACAATAAACCAATTATTTCACTGCGTGATCTCTAAGTGGGTCATTATAGAGACTTTCAGTATTGCCCAGGTATAGGTAATTCAAATAACCAAGATATTTGAGTTAGTTTTGGCCGATTGTTGGGGGACTTGGACTATATTTAGGTGGTTTTACGGTACGGTACCTAGGTAGATAATAGACGGCTATTATAACCTTTGTAGGTGTAACGTGCTAACTTCTCAGTACCTATGCACAAGATGATATTTTGATTGTGTTGTGAATTGTATATAACGTAGGTAGGTATATACTACAGTTTTTACTTAGGTATTATTTACATATTACACGATATCAATATGAAATATATCAAATATATCAAAGTCGCATTATGATTGGCTTAAAGTCTCGCACTCCTCGATACGATCTGATCAAAATCAAATTCCTCGCTAAAAGTAAAATCCCTAAACTTTTCCTAGTTACCAACTTAAAGGAAAAAAATAATTCCCTAAGATACTGGAACGCGCCATATTTTTATAGATTAGGAAAATGGGCCCCTTAACTTGAAAAGTAGGGCGCAGGATGGACCCTCATCAGTCCACTGTTGTTTTGTTAATTAATCGCCGTAAAAAAATATTAAAAGAACAGGAAGACTGAGGGATTTGAAAGCGCATCAGTGCCAATGCCATTAAGGGATCATCCATTAATTACGTCACACGAATTTCTAGGTTTTTTTACCCCTCCCCCCCTCCTTGTCACACTTGGTCACATTTTGCAAACCCCTCCCCCCCTGGTGTGACGTCACATTTTAGGCAATTTTATTTTCAACGAAATCGACAATATTAAGTCGGCATTATTTAAAAAAAAAATTTTTTTTGATATATTAGTAATTTTATAACACAACGAAAGTTACATCCAAAATCTCATTATTTAACTGTACAGCGAATAAAAAAATATAAATTAATTTTCGGTTACTGATGAAGTTAAAGTGACATCACAATGTTTGTGACTCCCCCCTCCCCCATGTCACAACATGTCACATTTTCTTGACCCCCTCCCTCCCCCTAAACGTGTGACGTAATTAATGGATGACCCCTAATTGCGGATGTCAAAGAAGCTTTTAAATCATAAAAGTCTTTCAAGGATTAAATCGATTTCTCTGCTTCACTGACCACGAAATGTTTCAATAAATTCATCAGCATTCGACAACACAATGTTATATATTTTAACAGTGTATTGATTTAGGTAAAGATACGTAATGTTTTTTAGAAGCTAATATTCACTTTAGGTATATCATGTACTTTTACATACTGGCAATCATGATTATGCTACAAAAAATCCTTGTTAACAATAACTGCACACGTTGCCAATTACCTAGTGATGGTATGAATGTTCATATATAACTTGACAGTAAGTAAATGCCTAATCTAAACTACAGTTTGTTTGTTGTGGATAGGAAACTAATATCTTTGAAAATGATTACGGAGTTCAAAAATTCATAAAGTCTGGCATCCAAGTATGCATGAGCGAAGCATTATGGTACTTTCCTTTTCAAGATTCAAGGTTCAAATATAGGTACGTTATTCATTGTAGGCCTAGATACAAGTTAGTTAAGTAGTTAGGGACAGCAAAATTACCCCGATTTCGAAGTTAGCCCAATCCACCTTACAGATTCATTCACAACTTCCTAAATGTTTGATAATTAGATAATTACATTGGTCGGCGGACGAAGCAATCCAGATGAGTAACCATAGTTATTGAAGTGAAAACTTCTTTACCGGCGCTGGGCACTTTTTGAGGTGGGGAAAAAATGATAAACTCGAGACAGCGTAACGCGATCACGTGACCGTAACGTTTAGATGGCCACTCATTTAGATGGCATTTAAATCAATAAAGAAAAACTCAATGACCTTACATGAAAAAGGTTCTAATCTTGTACGGGTTGAAATACGAGGATCTCACAGTTACATTCTAACTTTATATCACTCAAATATAATTCAATAAAGCTACATCTTGATGAAATCGCTAATAAAAGTGAACTCTTAGAGCCGGCCTAGCCAAGGTTACAATCGCTATCGCTTCGACAACGAAAAGCATTATGTCTCTCTATCACTCTTCCATATTAGTGCGACAATGACAGTTGCGTTTCGATCGCTACGGAGCGTAAGCGATCGGCATCTTGGCTACGCGGCCTGGTGAATAAAACTCAAAATATCATGACCAAATATATTTAGATGCGAGGTCTGCAAGGTAACTTTACAATTTCTATTCGAATTTTAAACAATTAACGCTACAAATTTGAATTTCGAATTTTAAACAAGCTCCCTGACCAGCAATTTCGGAACGAACGTTTTTCAATAGAAAGGAGGATGGGTCAATTATACATAGTGCTGCAGATTTTTTGGACTCGTCATTGAGTTTTCACTTCTGTCGGCACTCCCGGAGTGCAATCCGTTGTTTTTTTAATATTAGGTAGGTAGTAGGTATCTTAGTTGTTAAAATAAATTCGAAAGGAACGCGAACGTTTTAAATATTGTAAAGTAAATATACGTATGTACGCTTTTCGGAGAAGGAAAATAACGTAAGGAAACCGAACCAATCTCTATAAGGCTTAGTTTCCCCTTTTGGGTTTGAAGGTTAAATAGCAGTAGCTTTCGTAAAAAACTAGTGCCGACGCCAATTCTTGGGATTAGTTACCAAGCGGACCCCAGGCTCCCATGAGCTGTGGTAAAAAAGAAGATTACAAGTTGTTTAAATATGTAAAAGTATACATATTTTCTTAACACATTTCAGTGAAAATCTACATGACTCTTTTATATGCATGTTCGCTGTCATTGTACATTGAAGGGTCACAGCCAAATGTACTTGATGACTACTCTGATAATTCCATTAAAGAAGATACAGTTAGGAAATGGATTCTTAATACAGCGAAACAAAAGAAGAAAAATATTGATGAAGCGGCCACTACAGATACAACGGATTCTACTCCGAATACTATGATCCTAACGATTAGAAAGAAAATAGTTGAAGAAAGACAACAGACCGACCCTGAATACGAGCCCGTTATGTATGTAGACAATCCCGTAGAAGCCAAATTGCCTTGTCGCTGGATTAGTCGTAGTTCATTAAGGGAATTAATAAAACAACGTGGGAAGGGAAACTTTATGTCAAAAAACCTAGAAGATTTAACAAAACATTGTATGAAACAAAGCGAAATCAACATCCGTGCCAAATTAGACGAAACCACCAAAGAACCTATTTTAGTAGTCGAAAATCCTGTAGAAGCTAATATAGCATGTCCTTTTATTTCACGAAGTAAATTAAGGACGATAATCTTAAATCGTGCAAAGGATAACGTGAAAGGAATAGATAAAACCGCAGAAGATTCAGTATTTTTTAGGATACCAATCGAATGTGCTAGACAACATGAAGAAATTTCACAAATAAAAGGTAAACGGGCATATTTTTTTTACCTATCTTACAACATGTTGTATGTATAGTACCTACACCCAACAAGTATTGTTATAGAAAATATCCATTATGAATGCTTATTAAGCTTCAATAAATATAATACTTCAATAATACTCTCTTCTAGTTTAAGTACATAACTGTGTTGCATAGGTGAGCATGCATAACAAAAATTTTTGGTCTACTTATAAAATATTTTATGATTATTTACTTTTATTAAACCGATGTAGATACATTTTATTTGATGTCTTCTGCTCTGCATAAAATTTGTACTGCACTTGCACTCACTAAACGTACAATTACAGGTATTACGAATACATACTTTACAAGACCATCAAGATATACTTGTATGCCTCCTACAACACAAGGTAACCATTGTAACACAAGAACTACAACTACGGCAAGAAAATCTTTTGAATCTATTAAGACGAATGCCGCTGCTTTTATTATGATGATCTTAACGATACCCAGAAATACCTTTGTACCTTTTCGAACAAGCACCACCACATACATTACATCTTCAAGCAACGCTGAAACTATCTTAGGAGCTCCAACAATGGGTACATCTGTTTCTGCTGTTATGCCTATTTTTATTTTTATGGATGATAAAATAACCCAAGGAAGTACGATCGAACCCATTACCAGTACCAGTACTACAACTTATTTAACTAGGTCTTCATTCGCTCCAAGAAATACCACTAAATCGACTACATTAACAGCCTCTGTTGATACTGATAGATCCAAAACGACACAAATTAATACGATTGAACCTACGGTTACGAGTACTAACTCTTATGATACTAGGTCTTCAATCAGTGCAAGAAATATTACGGAACCTATTACTAAAAGAGCCTCTATTGATATTGTTAAACCAAACACAACTCAGAGAAATACCTTTAAACCTACTATATCAATTTCCAATGTTTTTTCTATGTGGTCTTCAACCAGTCCAAAATATTTCTTTGAACCTAGTACAATGAGAGCCTCTCTTGATACTAGTAGATCTAAAACGACACAAAGACATACTTTTGATCCTATTACAAGATCTACCACTTATTCTAGTAGATCTTCAATCACTCCAAGAAATAACATTGAACTTACTACAATGACAGCCTCTGTTGATACTAAAATACCCAAAACGACTCAAAGAAACACCCTTGTATCTGCTATCATGAGTACTACCACTTATACTAGTAGGTCTTTAATGATATCCTCTGTTGACGCTAATAGACCCAAAACGAGTCAAAGAAATACCTTTGAACCTTCTGTTACGAGTACCACCACTTATACTAGTAGGTCTTCAAACAGTCCAAGTATAAGCATCGAACCTACTACAATGAAATACTATGTTGATACTAGAAGGCCGAAAACAAATCATAAAATAACCTTTGAACCTACTGTTACAAATACCATTACTTATTCTAATACGAGTAGGTATTCAATCAAACCAAGCAATACCGAGACGAGTACTACCGATTCTACTATGACGACTTCAATCGGCCAAAAAAATACTAATGTACTTGATATCAAACTCTTTGCTACATCGACTACAAAGAGAAGGAGAAAAAGAACTAGAAGTACGAGTACAAGGAATAGAAGGTTAAAGACCAGTACAAGACCACCGTTTTCAGATGGAGATTTTATATATTAAAATAAATAAGTAACATATCAATACATAAACCTACAGTATTCGCGACATATTTAAAAGGATGGCTCATCATCGTGTCGAAATCAGAGGGAAAATGCCAATCGTTTGCGCCGTAGCGAACGAAACGGTAATCTCTCTTTATCATTCTTCCATACTAGTACGACAGAGAGACATTAGCGTTTCGTTCACTACCTACTGCGCAAACGATTGGCATCTTGGCTAGGCACCCTGATCAGGTACCTATAGTAAAGACATGAATAAACTATTTATATAAACTGCTGTGATTTTGATTGATGATCAATTAAAAAAGGAACTAATTCTTCATTGCTCCGAAAATTTAAGATTTATATGACTAATAGGTCTGGGCGATAAGTAATTCGTAAAGTGGTTAAGAGAATCCTTATGAACGTTAGCTGATACTCCATCGAAATATATAAAAAATTGTAATTCCTTCCACATTGAGAATTTGTCAGATTCCGATATCAGGCACACCCTGATCTAACGATTCTAAGGAACAACGTGCCAATCGGCATCGCCTGAGACTAAAGTGCATACTGCTCCATACATTTCTGCACTTAGTTACTTCCTTAATAAAATAAGTCTGCTCTGACTTCCGGTATCTTGGGTCATTGATCAAAAGTAACGGAAACATCGACCGAGACGTGAAAAATAGAATAAATGCGGGATGGATGAAATGGCGACAGGTCTCTGGAACAACTTGCGATCCACGAATGCCCCTTAAACTTAAGGGGAAAATATACAGAACGATCGTGAGACCTGTTGTAATGTATGGATCAGAATGCTGGGCGATGAAAGTAGCGGATGAAAGAAGAGTGCACGCAGCGGAAATGAGAATGCTGAGATGGATGTGTGGAGTGACGAGGAAGGATCGGATTAAGAATGAGTATATAAGAGGAAGTTTGAAAGTAGCTCCAGTAACGGAGAAAATGAGGAGTACTAGGTTAGCGTGGTATGGGCATGTAATGAGGAGGGATGAATGCCATATAGGTAAAAGAATGTTAGGGATGAATGTTGATGGACGGAGAGCGTATGATAGACCCAAAAAACGATGGATGGATTGTGTGAAAGAGGATATGAGAAAGAAAGGAGTGAGTGCTGAGGAGACGAATGACAGAGGAGAATGGAAGAGAAAACATGAGAGAACATGTTGTGCCGACCCCCACATAACGTGGGATAAGGGCAGGGGAAAGAAGAGGTACTTCCTTAATAAACTTAAGATTGCATTTATATAAAGATAGACTGGTTTTATTTTTGTAAAATTCGATTTCGACTGGCAAATCATACTACTTTTTGGCAACCGAGTTTTTTAACCTAATTAGACCCCGCTGAATCCGATTTTGCCGGTTGCTTGACCGAATTCTTGACCGGAAGTGAGATATTTGATACTAAAGGTCCCTTTTTTAGTTTTTCATAAATAACACTTAAACGGTGGCTCATAGCCAAAATTGTTCTACTAGATAAGTAATCTGCATAAAATTGACTACAAGAAAGATTCAGTACAATTTTTCGCTAGGAACAATATTTAAAGATATATTAACGCGGGAAAGTTAATTATAATAAATTCTAAGGTTCCTTATTTATATTTTTTCGTTAATAATTTGTAAAGTATGAATCATAGCAAAAAAATCTTATACATAAATAATAAACATAAAATTTCCTATAAGAAACATGTAGAACACTTTTCGCTAGGATCAATATTTAAAAAGACAAAGCTGCGGGAAAATTTATTATAATCAATTTTAAAATCCCTTTTTAGTTTTTTTGTAAATAACTCGTAAACGGTGTCCCATAGCAAAATAGGTTTTTAAGAATAAATTATCTACATAAAATTTCCTCCAAAAAACATCTTGAACGCTTTTCTCTAGGATCAATATTTAAACCGATATTAAAGGAAGAAAGTTAATTACAATCAGTTCACAGGTCACTTTTTTTAGTTTTTCGTAAATAACTCCTAAACGGTGGCCCGTTGCAAAAGCAATATTATACATAAAATTGTCCACAAAAAAGGTTCTGTAACTTTTTCGCTACGATCAATATTTAATGAGGTATTAAAGGGGGTAAGTTAATTGTTATAATCAGGTTCCCGGTCCCAATTTTTAGTTATCCGTAAATGACTCGTAAATCGTGGCCCATAGCAAAATAGGTTCTTAATGACCTTATGAATAAAATATCTCGAGTTATCAACTTCTTTCCGCCGTGTACCGAAGGGTTCTCTACACTTTTTCGCTAGGATCAAAAAGGATCAGGATTAAAAATAGGGAACTAGAAATTGATTATTATTAACTTCCCCCTTTAATACCTCATTGAATATTGATCGTAGCAAAAAAGTGTACAGAACCTTTTTTGTGGAAAATTTTATGTTCAATATTTATGTATAATATTGTTTTGCAACGGGCCACCGTTTACGAGTTATTTACGAAAAACTAAAAAAAAAGTGACCTGTGAACTGATTGTAATTAAATTTCTTCCTTTAATATCGTTTCAAATATTGATCCTAGAGAAAAATGTTCAGAATGTTTTATGGTAAAAATTTTATGTAGATAATTTATTCTTAAAAATTTAGTTTGCTATGGGTCACCGTTTACGAGTTATTTACATAAAACTAAAAAGGGACTTTAAAATTGATTATAATGAACTTACCCACTGCTTTGTCTTTTTAAATATTGATCCTAGCGAAAAGTGTTCTACATATTTCTTGTAGGAAATTTTATGTTTATTATTTATGTGCAAGATTTATTTTTGCTTTGAGTCATACTTTTCAAATTATTAACGCAAAAGTAAAAACAAGGAATCTTAGAATTTATTATACTTAACTTTCCCTCTTTATTATCTTTTTAAATATTGATTCCTGCAAAAAGTGTTCTGAATTTTTTTTGTACAAAATTTTGTGTAGATTATTATCGCTTAACAAGATTTTTTGATACTAGCCACCGTTTACGAGTTATTTACGAAAACCTAAAAAACGGGGCCTTAGAAGTGATTATAATTAAATTTCCCGCGTTAATATCTCTTCGAATATTGATCCTAGCGAAAAATTGTACGGAATCTTTCTTGTAGACAATTTTATGCAGATTACTTATGTGTAAGAACATTTTTTGCTATGCGCCACGGTTTAGGAGTTATTTACGAAAAACTAAAAAAAGGGACCTTTAATATCAAATATCTCACTTCCGGTCAGATTCAGCGGGGTCTAATTAGGTTAAAAAACCCGGTTGCCAAAAAGTAATATGATTTGCTAGTCGAATCAAGAAGGAGAGCGATTTTGAATTTTTATGTCTAGTCTAAGATACTGAACGTGTGTGTAGGTAAAGGTGCAAGTAAATTCCTAATGCATTTTAATCATCTGGGAGAATTTGTAACCGTGCACATAAAAATCGTTAAAGCCATAAATCGATTTTTCTGCTTCGCTGCCTGCATTCATATCAATTTATCGTCGGTATTTCACGAAACTTGTTTTACTGGATAATATTTTGAATATGTGATCCGTCTGATGATGATGGCACTGGAGAAGTGTACGAATGTCAAGTTATTTGGATATTAAAAACAATAGATGTTATGTTGACCTGCATAACTTGACAGTAAGTAACACAATTTTGGTTTAATACCTGCAACATTATTATGAATATTTGTATTTAGTTTGATTTGTCCTTGAGTATGTATAGTAGCGAAACATAAATGTTTTATTAAGCCTAAACCTTCCATCCGCTACTCCGTAAGTATGCTTGTCCGTCCGA